>NW_024469050.1:0-156983 GCF_003184825.1 Aspergillus fijiensis CBS 313.89 | reverse complement strand
CTCCTCCTCCTCCTCTTCCTCTTCCTCTTCCTCATCCTTATCCTTATCCCCAGGTTGGGCTTTCCGTCAACACCTTATTCTTCCTTTATCTTACTTACTAGCTTAGCACCAGCGGTGAGTCTCCCCCCAAAATCCAACGGGATGGTTACCTCACAAAGATCCAGACCGGCCGATTTGTTTACTTGTGGTTCACTCATGGATTTATAGACCGTACCCCGCACCACCTATCTCAAAGCCTTCATCTTCGCTCCTCATCTTTCTTTCACCTCAATCATCATCATCCTTTACTCTCTCAACTGTTCGAGTCCGTCTGTCATCCAGCACCATCCTCTCTCACCACATTCTGCCCAAGTCAGCGGGGTATCGTCTGTCATATCCTTCGGTTCCTTCGGTTCCAAGGGAACGAACGTGCCCGACCCACCGCAAAGCGCCAAACCCGAGCGGTGGAGCCCACTTCCTCCGGTCGGGGCTAAGCTACAGCTCATCACATAACAATTCCTCAGCGACCTCTAGTACCCGTCCCTGTCCCATCAGAACTTGTGCCTTGCTCTGACTGATTTTGATTTGCCTCGCGTCAGCTCACGTCCCTCATGTCTGATTCTCGAGGTTGGCAACGAGGCCGTGGTCGCGGCGGTGACCGTGCCAGAGGTGACCGTGGTCGGGGAGGAGGCGGTGACCGCGGTCGTGGAGGTTATCGTGGCGGCGGCGGCGGCGGAGGTGGTGGTGGTCGTGGAGGTGGAAGCGGCCGTGGCTCTTTCGATCTTCCCTTCCGTCCTGGAGACGATGGGAGGGGCGATGGCAGGGGCGATGGCAGGGGTCGTGGTCGTCCCAGAGGTTCCGATGCATTTCGTGGCGGTCGCCCGCCACGCGGCGGAAAAGCTGACTACAACGGCCCGGAGGTCTTCTCCCCCGGCGGAAACCTCAAACCCAGCTCCCAGGTCGAAGAGAAGGAGGATGCGATGATGAACGCATTGGTCAAGGCACCGCCCTCGCCCAAAGACAGCAAATACCCCCGCCGTCCCGGCTACGGTACGAAGGGAACGAGAGTCGACTTATTCGCCAACTATCTTCAGCTCAAGTCGATCGGCAAAACCCTCCACCGCCATCGCGTCGAAATTCTCGAAGACCAGTCCGTCAGGAGGCCTACCGGCAAGAAGGCGAAGCAAGTCATCAAACTGTTGATTGAGGAGCATTTTGCTTCGCAGCGAAATGGCGTTGTCACCGACTTCGTCTCCACTCTCATCTCCCGGGATAAGCTTCTGGAGGAAGGCGAGAATGAGCACACGTATGACGTCCGCTACCGGGATGAATACGACGATGAATATCCAGAGCCATCAAAGGTCTATCGGGTGAAGTGCCAGCACACCGGCACTCTCGAACCGTCCGATCTCTTGGACTACTTGACCTCAGCCAATGCGACAAATATGTTCGACAGAAAGCCAGAGATTCTCCAAGCTATGAACATTGTCCTGGGCCATCAGCCCAAAATCGACCCGAACATTTACTCAGTGGGTGCCAATAGACACTTTGCCATCGCTCAGGGTCAGAAAGAGGGTTACAACCTCGGAGATGGGCTCGAGGCTCTTCGTGGATTTTTTGTGAGCGTCCGTGCTGCAACTAGTCGCCTGCTCGTCAATGTTCAAGTCAAATATGCGGCCTGCTACCAGGAGGGCGCGCTAGCGGACTTGATAACCAGTTATCAGCCCAACCGTTTCGAGTTCCACTCCCTGCAACGTTTCTTGAAAAACTTGAGAATCCGGGCAACACACATTGAACGCAAAAACAAGCAGGGAGTAATCATCCCACGTTTCAAGAGAATCGCTAGTCTGGCTAACACGGGAGATGGCGCATCGCTGCCACATCCTCCGACGGTCCCTCGTCTGGGAGCCGGTCCCAATGATGTGAAATTCTGGTTGGACGAAGCTGGCCAACAGTCATCGCAGCAGCAGTCCGCATCCTCGAAGAAGAAGGGCAAAAAGCCAGCCACAGCTGGGCCTCCGCCGGCTGGAAGATACATCAGTGTGGCGGAATTCTTCAACGAGCGTTACAATATGACAAATCTAGATCCCCGAATGCCAGTGATGAATGTCGGGACTCGCGAGAATCCTAGCTATTTACCCGTCGAAGTCTGCAACGTCGAACCTGGGCAGCAAGCTAAGACCAAGCTGAGCCCCTACCAGACAAGGGAAATGTTGAAATTTGCAGTCAATGTTCCGCCAGTCAACGCTCAGTCAATTGTGAATAATGGAACTCGCATCCTCGGGCTCAGTGCTGCTTCAAATGCTACTTTGAAAGAGTTTGGTATCCAAGCAGATCCCCGACTCATCACAGTACCCGGCCGCATCCTTGAGGCCCCTCAGATCTTCTACAAAGACGCAAACAACAAAGAGAAGAGACTCTCGTCCAGCGGTGGCAGCTGGAATATGAGGTCTATCAAATTCTCAATCGGCTCAAGCTTAGGTTCCTGGGCCTGGCTTTTCTTGGACTCCAGCCCAACTAGAGCCCCCACGCGTGAGGTACTGGGGGCCGCCCTGGAACATTTTGTGACGAAGCTGAGAGAGGTCGGGGTTCAGGCTAATCCCCCTCAAGGCGGAGAGCGCGTCGTTCTCGCTCGCGGTGACGTGGATGATCAGATTGGTGGCGCTGTCAAGAGACTGATGGCCGCTCATAAGCCTACCATGATTCTTGGTATTCTTACCGACCAAAGCACGGAAGTTTATAACTGCATGAAGCGAGTCTGTGACGTTCGGGAGGGTGTCCGCAATGTGAATGTGCTTGTTAAAAACTTCACGACTGACAAGGGCCGCGAACAATACCTCGCCAACGTCGGTCTGAAGGTCAATCTGAAGCTCGGGGGTGCGAATCAGCTGATTCCTAGAGAGCTTGGGATAGTGAGCAAGGGCAAGACTATGCTTGTTGGTATCGATGTGACCCACCCCTCTCCCGGGTCATCCTCAAAAGCCCCCAGTGTTGCGGGAATGGTTGCCTCGATTGATTCCTACTTGGGTCAATGGCCAGCAGAACTTCGGATCCAAACATCGCGCCAAGAAAGGGTCAGTGAGTTGGACACGATGCTGAAAGCTCACCTCGGTCGGTGGGCTAAAACCAACAAGGGTCAGTATCCGGATAATATTATTGTCTACCGCGACGGAGTCTCTGAAGGGCAGTATGAAATGGTTGTCGAAGAAGAACTACCCCTCCTCAAAAGCGCTTGCAAGCAGCTGTACCCAGCAACGGAGCATGCCAAAGGGCTACCACGGATCTCGGTCGTGATTGTGGGCAAGCGGCATCACACGCGTTTCTATCCTACGCGTAAAGAGGACGCCGATGGCCACTTGAATCCTAAGAATGGTACTGTGGTCGACCGCGGTGTGACGGAAGCCCGCAACTGGGAGTTCTACCTACAGGCTCACACTGCTCTCAAGGGCACCGCTCGCCCGGCACACTATTTTACTGTTTGGGACGAGATCTTCTGTCGAGAGAAACCCAAGGAAGGACAGAACACAGCTGACATCCTGGAAGACCTCACGCACAAGATGTGCTATCTGTTCGGACGGGCGACCAAGGCCGTGAGCATCTGCCCTCCTGCATATTATGCCGATCTGGTCTGCGAGCGAGCGCGATGCTATTTGTCTGATCTGTACGATGCGACGCCGACCGGTAGCGTTGTCACCGGCGGTGGTGGGGGTGGTGCTCATGCCGTGGACGGCGGCAGGGTCACCATCCATCCCAACGTCAAGGATACGATGTTCTACATTTGAGGTTCTCTTGGCAAGTTGGGGCAGTTGGGATGTTGAGTGGTGTTTGGTATGAGATGCTTTGAGTTGCTTCTTGGATGTGACAATGTGCGGTTGTTGTAGCGAGCAGCTCTGTGGCGAAAGTACAGTCTTGTGGGACGGAGACGGTTCATATGCTGGTCATATTTCGGGTTTCTATTCAGATACGGCTTTAGTTGCACACAGAATGACATGGATTAGTGCCTGCTTTCTAAGTATTATGTTGCTCCTGCCTATGTGGACTGGAGGCAGAAGTCATTCAGTAATAGTGGTAGATTGGTCTAGTCTATGCCAAGTAACTTAGTCAACGGCATACGGCATACACTGATGTTTCACCCTCTACTTGCTGTACCATACAGAAGACCTATCTCTTGGAATATGCTGGTTAGTTCAACTGAATGCATCGTCGGGTACTAAGCACACGAGGTCTCAATGAGCTACTCTGATACCCTCAGTGTGATAGATCCCTCATCTAAATACATTGTCCAGCGAAAGTTGTTAACCTGGTCAAGTTAGAAGTGGGTGCGACCCGCCCGCGGCACCGCAAAGCTTATCGGTCGCTCCCATTCTAAAGCTAGGTCTCTATCTGATGGTGTGTTGAAAGTACCTAGGAATCTAGCACACGCGCTGCAGACCACCAAATTGGATCTCAGGAGTACTTTCCTTTATTCTCCTTGCGATGAAATAGACGCTGTCTTGGTGGCTTTGTCATTTCTTGCTAGATGGCCCCCTACATCCGTTCTAGAAGGTGGCTGGCTATCCTTTATCTACTCACTCCTGCCCTAGCACGATCTGCTCATATCATGAAAATGTCCAGTTTGAAATTATAATAGCGTAGCTAACATCACAAGAAAATAAGAAGAACAGCGTTAATCAATAACCGTTTCCATCTTTCTGAAACAACGGGTCCAGCCGATCTACAGCTTGGCCGCGGGGGACGCACTACCCGCCGAGGAGATCTCGTTGTACAAGAGGGTGGTCAGGAAGTCCGCGTAGTCCTCGCCGGTGACCTGACCGGCGAAGTAGCGGGCGGCCTGCTGGAACTTGTTGCCGGCGGGGCCCTTGGCGGCCAGGTCGTCGGCCTGCTCCTGCAGCAGGCGCAGGGCGTAGGCCTTGTCGACCTTCTTGCCGTCGGAGGTGGTGATGCCGTGGTGCGTCCATTGCCAGAGTTGACTGCGCGAGACTTCGGCGGTGGCAGCGTCTTCCTATTTTGGGTATTAGCATTGGTTGGTTGGGTGTGGTTGGGTGGGGGGTGAGAAGGGACAGGTTAAGGATGGGGGGAAAGCTTACCATGAGGAAGTTGATGGGGATACAGCCCACACCCCGGAGCCAGCCCTCCATGTACGACAGGCCGATGTTCAGGTTCTTGCGGATGCCCTCCTCGGTGATCTTGCCTGGAACGTTGGTGTTCAGGAGGTCGTTGGCGGTGATGTTGACGTCTTCGCGGCGCACGAAGAGCTGGTTCGGGGTGGGCATGTGGGTGTTGAAGACGTCCGAGGCGATGGCCGCCAGCGCCGGGTGGGCAACCCAAGTCCCATCGTGGCCCGCCCGCACTTCCCGCAGCTTGTCCGCCCGCACGCTCTCCATCGCCTTGTCGTTGGCTGCCGCGTCGTTCTTAATCGGGATCTGAGCTGCCATGCCGCCCTGGTGGGGAATTAGCATGTTTTCACCGCTGTGTGTTTCGATTGTTTTTAAGACCAAAAAGATAAAAACTTACCATAGCGTGGACACCTCTCCGGTGGCAGGTCTTGATCAACAGCTTCACATAGGCATCCATGAACGGCACCGTCATGGTGACGTCCGAGCGATCCGGCAGCACGAAATTGGGGTGCTTGCGGAACTTCTTGATGAAGGAGAAGATGTAATCCCAGCGGCCGCAGTTCAGGCCGGAGCTGTGGTCCCGGAGCTCGTAGATGATCTCGTCCATCTCGAAGGCGGCGGTGATGGTCTCGATCAGCACGGTGCCGCGGATCGTGCCGCGGGGCATGCCGATGTAGTCCTGGGCGAGGTTGAAGACGTCGTTCCACAGGCGCGCCTCCAGGTGCGACTCCATCTTGGGCAGGTAGAAGTACGGCCCGAACCCGCGGGCCACCAGCTCCTTGGCGTTGTGGTAGAAGTACAGGCCGAAGTCGAACAAACTGCCGGAGATGGGCTCGCCGTCGACGGTGAAGTGCTTCTCCTCGAGGTGCCAGCCTCGAGCGCGCGCGATCAACGTCGGCAGCACCCGGTCCGTCCGCAGCTTGTACTCCTTGTTGCCTTGCTTGAAGTCCACCTGCCGGCGGATCGCGTCGTAGAGGTTGACCTGGCCGTTGATCATGTTCTCCCAGGTGGGGGCGCTGGAATCTGTTCATCGGAGTTAGCACCTTTTAAGATGTTAAAAAGTGGGGGCAGGCGACGTACCCTCGAAATCCGCCATGTATGTCCAGACATCCGAGTTGAGCGCGTTCACCACCATCTTCCGGTCGGTGGGACCTGTGATCTCAACCCGACGGTCGACTAGGCCAGGGGCCGGGGGAGCGCCCTTCCAGGCGTCATTCTCGCGGATGTGCTTGGTTTCGGGGAGGAAGTCAGGCAGGTGGCCCTTGTCGATCTCAGCTTGTCGGTCGATGCGGCGTTGGAGGAGAGCTTTGCGGGTGGAGTTGAAGGCGCGGTGGAGGATGGCAAGGAAGACGCAGGCGTCTTTGGTGAGGATCTTGCGAGCTTCGGTGCTCACAGTGCCCAGGATGGCCACGTCCTTGAGCTGGGCCTCAGATTGGCTCATGGTGAAGACTTTGGTAACAGAAACTTGACACAGATCTCTAGTTGGGTCGACAGGGGAGAAGGAGGATGGAAGGAGTGTAGAAGTAGTATAGATCACAGCCTAAGCACATAAAGTTCCAGCTCTGCGATGGAAGGAGGGACAAGCAAAGTATATAAGTTCCATCCCCCAAAATCTTATCGGAGGGCAGGAGGTGGGCTCGACGACGTCAGAATCCACGGACAGCCGCGGCCCATGGGAAGTTCGGATTATCCATGGTCGCGGGGTACCGCCGATAAAGGAGGGCAGTCACGGAGCATGGTGGATGGAGAGATACTTTTTTGGCAGCAATTGCCAGCAATTGTCATCAGATAGACTCAGGAATCAGTCTGGGTTGCACCCACTCGCACCCACTCGCACCCACTGTAATCACCACGTGACTTCTCCGCGGGGAACTGGTCCTTTCGGCCGACTGGACCCGATTGGAGCTGGGGTTCCCCGCCCGGCACGCGCCGGCCACCGCCTCCGATTCGGGCCTTATCGTTTGTGATGACTCGATACATTCACCTGTCCCCTTTGATATAGCTTGAACCCCCCCCCCCCGAAGCTGTGATATGCGAGGGAAGTTGAGAAGACGCAGGGTGTACGGAGAGATGGTCTCTCGTCCGAAAGCATTGGCATCAACTAACTGGACCAACCAACTAACGCTACAATGTCCTAAGACCGTTTATCAGTTCGCTGCGCCCTTTTTCCATCCTACCGAGGATGTGCGCCCTCGATAAGCCTTCCTCATCTCCCCGCATGTCCGAACAACCTCCAGCCAGCCGCGGCTGCACCAGCAAACCATCACCGCACTGATGCTGGTACACCCGTCGATCACGCTCGGTACTTTTCGGAATCCCCCACATCCACCTACCGTTCGATTCCGATAAGAGTCACAGCTGTTTTCGCAACGACGGATGCTTTGCAGCGGTCTTCGCCACTCTCTAGCGAATACACCCTGACAAGTCCATCGAAGAAGTCTTCGGCTTTTCAATGAGCGCATAGAATAACCAGAAGCTCCAGAATCTTCTCCCCTCCCAACCCCACAGGAGATGCGACCAGTCCGATGCCATGTTCCAGCTCACGGACATGTGAATGCATGTGATTCTGCGGCATACTTCTGGGGGCGTTCTCAATGAGTTAACCGGGTTCAATATCTGGGGTGCCACGCGCCGCTTACCCACCAAGGGTTCCGGAATGTGAACGAGACACTTTCGGAACATGCAGGACAAAGACTTCAAGCCTACACGCATTCATGACCCAGCACTAATGTGTAGCTCGGGGGTTGGGCGTGATCATGCTACTCATAAATTCTCCGACGATTGTTGGATGGATTTATGCCAGCACTGCCGTGTCTGCACCTCTGCTCACTAACGTCGGAGCTATGACCACCTGCGAGCTCCAGTCGTTCCCCCCACTCTCCAGCATTATTTGCTGAAGGGGGTGCGTCATCTGGCTTCTCGTGGTGAAGCTCAGACCCCCGCCACTAGCAATGTGGAAGCGGTTAATGAGGACCTCGCGCTCAGGTCTATTAAGCTCTGTAGAACTGCGCACATCAGTATCCCAGTCAGCTGTGCTTAGACGGACTGCCCCAAGACCGCAACTTCCCCCAGGATATTGAATAGAATACAATATAATAATCGCGAAGGAGAGCATACTATCATAGGCGCCTTCGACAAGACTCGGCGTCTTTGTTTCCAGAATGGAGATCTCGAATCCGGGGTTGTGTCTAGAATTGCCCATGGCTACAGTATCGATCATTGCCCTTTGACGCTCAATTGACTTTCTAGCTTAACAGGAAGCTCCCACAGGCAATTACTGATGATTTTCATGGATGAATTTATGATCAAACCAGTCGCAAGCGATGTCGCCGAACCTGAATGAATTGTGCTGGAAATATAACGTTCTCAGAGCCTGTGATTCTACTCCATAAGAATCGGAGCACGCTAGAGGAGATATAAGGCATGTCATAGTAGAGATGGTCCTGTAACTATACTGGTAGAGCCTACTTGAGGCCTTCCAGAAGGCGAAAGCACACTAAATTTAGCTCTAATCGGCTTCTGGCGGGGAAGCTGCTGACTCAGCCGGCCCAGGGTCCATAACACGCGGGGCGATCCTTTGTTTTCTCTGCAACCACATCAACCTCAACACCCACAGTCCATGCCGGTCGCGTGCGTGACGAACTCTAGAACTATTTCAACATGGGATCTAAGACCCCCGAGGGACATCGGCAGGAATCCGATGGTATGTGCCATCTCAACACTCTCCAAGAATGAATCCTTGGATCTAACCTGACCGTGTGACTCAGCCTCCAACTCCTCCGACTTCAAGCCCGCCAATCCTCAAATCAAGGCCTCTCGAAACGGTTCCGGCTCCGCGGACTTGGATCGAGGGATCATCAGCGATGATGATGACGACGACGACAATTCGAAGGAAGAAAATGGGGTGAACGGAGCCTCAACTGCTGGTACGCTCGCAAACCGTCGACCCTCTCAATAAGTTCTAAACAAACGTCACTGACACGTTGACTGCACCACCAGAGAAGAAACAAAAGAAACGCAAGAGGTCCAAGAAAAAGAAGAAGACCACCCCCACCGCGCAGACCACCCCACCGCGGGTGACGCTCTCCACCCTCTTCCCGTCCGGCCAGTACCCCCGCGGAGAACTCGTCCCCTACGTCGAGGACGAGAACACCGCCCGCACGACCGACGAAGAACTGCGCTATAACTCCCGCCTCTGGGACGATGACTTCCTGCCCGACTACCGCAAGGCGGCCGAGGTTCACCGCCAGGTCCGGCAGTATGCCCAGCGGGAGCTCATCAAGCCGGGTGCCAGCCTCACGGCCATCGCCGAGGGGATCGAGGACGGCGTGCGCGCGCTCACGGGCCACCAGGGCCTGGAACCCGGCGACGCTTTTCACGCGGGCATGGGATTCCCGACCGGCCTGTGTCTGAACAATGTGGCGGCGCACTGGACGCCGAACCCGGGCGCTAAGGATGTCATTCTGGATAAGAACGACGTTCTCAAGGTGGACTTCGGGGTCCATGTGAATGGGCGCATTGTTGACTCCGCTTTCACGGTCGCGTTCGAGGACAAATACGATAATCTCCTGACTGCGGTCAAGGAGGCGACCAATACTGGTATCAAGGTATGTCCGACGGCTCCGAGAACACAGGCCAAGCGACTGATTTGACTAGCATGCCGGTATCGATGCGAGAATGGGCGAAATCGGCGCAGCCATCCAGGAAGTGATGGAAAGCTACGAGGTCGAGATCGACGGAAAGACCCGCCCCGTCAAAGCCATTCGAAATATCACCGGGCACGACATTCTGCGCTATCAGATCCATGGCGGGAAGCAAGTCCCGTTCATCAAGAGCAACAATCGCGACAAGATGGAGGAAGGAGAGGTGTTTGCCATCGAGACCTTCGGAAGCACCGGCAAGGGTTATTTAGAGGATGATGTACGCAATCACCCTTTTTCAGGTTCGAGTCAGGTTCTAATAACTTCTCAACAGGTGGGCCTCTACGGCTACGGTAGAAACACCGACGCTTCCGGTGCCAACCTGCGTCTCGCTTCTGCGAAATCGCTGCTGAAGACCATCGATTCGAATTTCGGGTCGATCGTTTTCTGTCGTCGCTATCTGGAGAGACTAGGGGTGTCCCATTATCATCTCGGGGTGAGTAGCTCCATGGCCGTGGGATTGATTTGCATCTGTTACTGACGAGTTCCTCAGATGAAAAACCTGATCGATAATGGTATTGTCGAGTCCTATGCGCCGCTTGTCGACGTGAAGGGTTCCTACACCGCCCAATTCGAACATGTATGGCTTCCTTTTGTTATATGATGCGCCTTGGACCGAAACTAATGTGCTCTAGACCATTCTCCTCCACAGCGGCGGCAAGGAAGTCATCAGTCGCGGTGACGATTACTAGGTTAGCCCAGTCAGCCATTTGACATCTATAGACGATGTCGCTGACGTTTTGCTTTGCCTGTTTGCTTTTGACTAATTAATGCTTCGTTCAACCCTTCGATGGCCTCGGATTCAACATCCGTCCAGGTACTTGTTCGCTTGACTTCTGATTACTGCATTGTTGTTGCTTTGGGTACGCTGTCACAATTACGACGTAGCCTAGTCCAGTCATTACCATTTCAACTGAATTGAACGCCAATTTACCCTTCAATCATCTCTGTGCAACATAGTATAGTCCTGTGTACCACACATTTAAAAGTTCCCATGTTTGATATTCGCATCGTCTCCTCCATGAACTTGTTGCATTAACACGGCTCAATCCTGCTCGGCTGACGCGAATAGCTCTTCGATGACCTCGCTATGGTACGACGACCGCACCGAGACCGAGGCCTTGAGGTCAACCGGACCCGACAGCGCACTCTGGAGCATCTTCAGGCTGTCCAACTCGTACCTCTCGCCAGTGCCTTCATCCCGAAACTGCGAGAACTCGAAGGCCCAGAGCAAGCGGCTGATGACCAGAAACAGTGATCGGCGCGCCGGGTGCTGGCCGGGACACGCGCAGCGACCGAAGCCAAAGGCCGCCGCGGGCGCGCCGGGATTCCGCAACCACCGTTCCGGCGCGAAGGCGAAGGGGTCGTCGAAGGCGGCGTCGTCCTATTTCTCTCATGACCTCCACGGCAGCATCAACGTGAAGCAATTGGAATATGCCTGCCATGCCCTCGTGCAGCGGCACGAAGTTGTGCGTGCTCGTTTCGTTGCCCTCCACGGCTCTGTCCAGCAGGTGATTCCCAGGTATCGAGCAGAAGATGTCCGATTTCAGGTACTTGAAGGGTTCGGTGAGATGCAGTCTCGGTCCCTCTGCCAGTTTAGTTCATACTGATCCTGCTTTCTCCTTGAATGATGTTCTGCTTCGTTTCGTACTTCCTTATCGTTCACCCAGGCCGTATTCGTCTCACGATGCGAATCTCTCATACCCAATATGACGGACTCAGCATGCCTTTCATTCTCAAGGACCTGGACGCATTATACAACGGGATTGTCTTGGCCCCTCCGGCCAGGTTCTCGGAATACATGGGTGAGAGCGAGCGACTCCTTTCCCAAAACAAGCACGCCCAGCAGTTCTGGCGTCAACTGCTGCAAGGATCACAAGTCACACCCATCGTGGCACGCAGCAAGCTCTCCTCGCACTCGTTACAGAAAGACTATCCCCTGGATCAGACCACAATTCGGACTATTCGACTGTCGCCATCAGCTTCCGACGCCTCCACCACCCCGGCCACGATCACCAAGCCCGCCTGGGCACTCGTGCTCGGCCGTCTCTCGCAACATCAGGACGCGGTCTTCGGTCACTTGACCAACACTCCACCCAGCTTGGTTTATCTGCCAGCCATTCATGAGGTTGTCGGTCCCTGTCTCCAGGTGCTTCCTGTGCGCGTCCAGCTCCAGCCGACTACCGCACGAAGGGAGCTGCTGCATGCGATTCAACAGCAATATATTAGCGCCTTGCCCCATTCTATTTTAGGCTTCGGCGAGATCATCGATCACTGCACACAATGGCCGCCAACCACCCGATTGAGTTCCATCCTGCAATACCAAAACCTGCACCAAGACCTGGACAGTGTTCTTCTTGGCGGGGACACGGGGAGTCTCGAAGCTTATGTACCTACCTCTGACGCTGCCGACCTACGGATGATGGTAACTCCCAGGGACAATTGTGGTGCCGAGAGACTGCATGAGATCAAACTGAGCTACGGCGCCGCAACTATGCCCTCTTCCATTGCAGATCGCATTCTCGACGAATCTGCCGATGCAATTTCGTTCCTCCAGGCCCCTCACGCCTCCGATGATGGATTCCGATTACATACCTACTTCGACCAGACCGCGCCCGAATCCCCACCCACCCTTCCGATCGACAGGCAACTCGCGGAAACCGACTTGCCGCCATGCGCCGCAATCATCGCCGCCGTCAAAGGCATATGGGAGCAGGCGTTTGGCCCGCAGTTCCATCGCTAGAATACTACAGTGCGCAAGGAGGAGTGCCGGGCGATGCTGCACACCCCCTTTGGGCAGGATCCGGTGAGCGCCGCGCAGCTGTCACTGCTCTTCCAGCAGGCCGGGGTGGAAATCTCGCCGGCAGAGGCGGCCGAGTATCCGACCATCTTCCAGCAGAGCTTGCTTTGGGGCTACAAGGTGCGAGAGGGAAGTTGCTGAGTCAAGTTTCGGATGGTTCTCTAGAGACATGGATTGATGGTTTTGTGATTCTCTGCGGTCTCGTTCTGTGTATGTGCGCGCGTGTGTGTACGCATGCTCCGCTCGTTGAGACGTTGTGCGTTAGGGCACCATCCTGGATTCCGATTTGATTTATATTCAAGGGGGCTCTACTGAATTCATCGACTCCTGCCCCTCCCTGTGCCTGCTCCATGCTAGTATATTTAGCTAGCAGCCTTCTTCCTCTTGCAGTCAGGCTGCTTCTGCTCGTCCACCCCGTTCTCCTCCTCGACCTTTCTCCATCGCGCGGCTCGATTTCTTCTCCCTCGGCATCTTCCGACCCACGACGCTGATCTCCATCTCGTCCTACAGTTCCACAGTCAGACAACAGAATCCAAAATGAAGGGAAGGAAGACCCGACCGCGAGATCCCCGGGCACAATCAATCCCGGCAAGCCCCAACTCCGGCGGAGGCGCGGGTTCTGGCGCATGTAATCGCGATAGGCCGGCGCCCCGGGTCGCAGCACATTGTCGGCAATGACCAGGGCGCCGTCTGTGTTCAGAAGCCCCAGTTCCTCGGCCACTTGGACATCTGCCGCGTACCGCGCCTCGTCGTGGTCCATGAACAGCAGGTCGATGCCCCGATCGCCGAGGGTTCCTTGCCCGTGCAACCGACGCAGGGTGTGGGCGGAGGCGCCGACGACGACCTCGACGAGATCCTGCAGGCCGGCGAGGCTGACGAGATTCATGGCGACGGAGGCGACCAGCGGGTCGATCTCGATGCTGTAGACCCTGGGCTTGTCCTCCTCGCCCGCCTCAAGATCCGCGTGGTCCGGGTGGTTCGGCGTCCACATCTCCTTCAAGATACTTCCGAACAGGATGGCAGAGTACCTGGTTCGGTCGGCAAGCCACTCCCCAGTTAGCATGCTCTCTCCTTGATGGCCATGACGAGCACCCCTCGACTTACCCAACATATCCCCCCAACTCCACCACCACCCTGGGCCGGTGCTCGCGCACCAGGACGGCCAGCTTGCCCGCTTTGTCCGGACCGATGTTGATTAGAAAGTCCTCCTGGGCGGCGAACTCGTCCATCGCCTCCAGAATGGCGGCTGGAGAACCCCGCAGTTTGGTGTCCAGCTCGGCATGGGCGTAGATGTGCTTGAGAAGCGTGATCTCGCGCCCGTCATGAGACTCAACGATCTCCGACTCCTCTAGCCCCGCCATCTTACGGAGGGACGGGTATTTGGTGAAGATGGGGGGTTCTTCGGTGTCGGGCATTCTTGCAGTGTTCGGGGAAGGGGAGAATATTGGGTAAGGAATTGGAATTGGATGAGATGAGAGAGTTCGGGGTTGAAAGAGGGGGGGGGTTCTTATCTAGTCGGGGGCAGATGGATCAATTGAGGTGGTGGAGGTATGGTATGGTAACTGGGCTGCTGTTATCTCTTCTGTACTGTAAAGTGAGGTATCGTTCTGTATTTTGCTTACATGCAAAATCGAAAGAGGGTTTTATGGAATCTCCATTGCTAGGCCTATTCATCATGTATGGGCCATGTATGTATGCACTGTATGGAGAGTCTCTATATCCTGGATTCTCACCTCGGCCCTACATGACCACCACGCATTTGGTGTTGAGTTTGGACCAAGTTTCTGTCACCCGGGCAGTAGTGGATCGCCCTGGCACGCAGTTGAGCATGGGACTCGCGGGCATGCTTCTGCTGCCAGGCCAGATATTTCTTATGATGCTGGATGCGCCGGAGTAGATGCAGGGCCCCTGGCTCTCTCAAACTTGAAGAGAAAACATCCCGTCCACGATTCGGTGCATGCTTCCGTGTGGTATTGCTTAATCGTCCGGGAGTCTGTTAAATTTTAGGATATTATAGACACGCGAGCATGGTGTCTAGAATATGAAAGCAACTGTCCTTCTTTTGACCCCCCTTGGACTTGTGGCATGTCTTTATTTTCCGGGTCTAATCCAACAAAGTATTTTGTTCACCCACAAGTGGGTGGGATTGCTGGGCTATGGGTGAGTAATTCGCTTCGATAAAGAATCTATGCCGTTGCAAAGACTGCCTCTGTTCCGGATAGCCCACCCCTGAGATCTCAAATCGCTGACAGGATGGCTTATGGGTAGATCCTATGTCACGTACACTAGGTGGCCTCAAGTATGTAGAGATTTCTCGATGGAATATACCATGCTGCTTCAGAAAGATTCTTTCGATGGGTATACGGAGTTCTACTTGGTGAAACCGTAGAATACCAAAACCGGAACCCCCCCCCCGACCTATTCGAAACCAGATGATGGGGATTCCGGAGGTGGCTTCTGCTTGTAACGGAGCTTCTATGTTCCATCGTCGTGAAGATGCCCCATTCCTACTCTATTGCCATTCTTGTCCAGGAACTAGATGGAGATGACCTTCTTCGGATCGATCAGGTCCTTGTGAGACTGGTGAAGCTCGGTTATCTGGATAGCGGCTTGCGCTATGCGAGGATCCTGTCAAGAGATTAGTCACCATGATGCGAAATGGAGGCTCTAGCCCGGGGGGAGGGGGGGTTCCATGGGAAGCCAACAAAGTACAACATACGCGTGCTTCTTGTTCCTAGCAATACTCGTCGACAAGTGTCGAGTGCGTCTAGTTCTTGAAGTCACTCAACGTAGTCTTTCCAACGTAGGAGATGAATGGCGGATAATGGTTGCCATGGTGGGAGACACTGCGCAAGTCAAGACGAATATTAATTCACGAGGGGAGATACCGGTCAGGTCAGAAGATTGCAGGACAGACTGATTAGGCTTTCTCAAGGGAATACATGGGAAATTGCGGTGGGACTTCTGATCAGCCGTAGACTTCTGACGCCTTGATATAGCCCCGATCGGTGGCTAGCTTGCTTTTTCTGGGCGCTTGTATTATGACAGCGCGGATGGATAGGACGAGGCTGGCGCTAAGCCAAGAGATCTTATCTGTGGCGGGAGAAAGCAGGTAAAGCCAAGCATGAATCTATAGCCAATGTGACAAAGGAAGCATGTTTCGGTGAAACATCAGAATACCACGGGTCCTCGAGCAGCTGCTTCGCTGTCTTGCGTTCCTCTGGTAGCCACTTCAGCATTGACATCATGAATCGAATGAACTCCGCCTTCTCTTCCCCTGCGAGTCGCTTTTCTAGGCTCCCTAAGGAGATCATTGGCACAACTGCTTCCTCATGGGCAACCCAGGCGCCTGGCAAAACATGTCAGGTGGACAACTTCAATTGGGACCGCAAGCTAGAAGGAATTTACCACTAGGGTCAAAACACTGTTCGGTCGTTTCACTGCGGCGGAATGAAATTCCTCTGGCGGCGGCCCCATCAAGGCGACCATACGTGCCAGATGCCTGAACGGGTCGTGGCCGCCTTTGGCATCGAAAATATCTTCGAACAAATGCTCCCCTTCGAAAAGGTCCCATATCTGCCAACTGACATCAGCACGCTGAGATGTTAATAGCTGCATAACCTGGCCCGGACTTACCAAGCATGCCAGGTTCCAGGTATTGACGGCGCTTCCCCAGGGCATTTCGAAGATGATCTCTGGCGCCCGAAAGATGTGCGGTTGAACAAAGGGCCCGGACTCCTGCTGAGTGCCAATCCGTGCCTCCCCAAAATCGCACAGAATTGGGCGTCCATAACTTTTACATGCAGACGGTCGACGGAATCGCCGACTCTGGTAGATGACACGCGACTGATCAATCTGCTTCCGAGGGCTGGGATCCTCGGCTTCGGCTGTCGCAAAGTCCGCCAGCATGCCCTCGTCCTCGAGACTAAGCATTAGGTTGTCCGTCTTTATGTCTGATAGTGAGTTAGGAGTAGGCAGTCTGGCTTCGTATTGGGGGTGAAGGGGGTGATCGGTGCGCACTACATACCAGTGTGGATGACATTGGCTTCGGTGTGTAAGAAGTCCAGGGCCAGAAGCAGACGCTTCACCGTCATTTTTAGAAGAGGCAGGTTGAATGGCTTGGGATTAAGCCCCATCATCTCTAACAAGGTCATATGCATTGGCTGTAGCACTAGGCAGCGGTGTTTCCCGGCAGGTCCGTGAAGATCGAAGGAATCATAAAGCTCGCGGATCAGCGCTTGGCCTGGATGCGTAGAATTGACTCTGGCTAGATGCTCATAGATCTTAAGCTCGCGACCTGATGCGGTCGGAACTGATGGCAGCGATGTAGACACCTTCAACACTTCATACTGGTCGCTCCTGGGTGTATATTGAGCTGTTAAGTGCCTGCACGGTCACTGGGAGAAGGGTCGTTCGTCAGAACGCACTGGAGATCCCGGCATAGCCAGCTTGTGGAATACGCCCCATAACCGAGCTTACCCGTAACCTGATACCGGGTCTCGTATACGTCGCCAATCTTAATGGGATAGTAATGCTCAGGTTTATAGTAGGCCAACGTCTCCTCTTCGACAGGCGTGTCAAGAGGCAAAGTCGTATATGAGATCTTGGATAATCTTCGTGAAGAAGATGGCGATGGCGATGATAGCCTTTGCCGAAGGGAGCTGCCCCATGCACTAAATCGTCCCGCCATGCCTGGATAACAATGCTGTCCAGTGAGCTAGTGACTTAGTCGAGGATTGAGAGATTGAGAGATTGAGAGAATGGAAGTGGATATTGGTGCTATTCTTTGAAACTCATCGGGGAGAAACAGGAGTGTAGATTAAGTTAGCTAAATAGCTTATCGTCACGTGGAATCAGCTCCTTCCCCAGGAACGGCCCGTATATTCGTATATTCCTTATCTTTAGTACACTCTTCCTCGATTGACCCGCAAAATGTGGAGGTGCTCAACAACTGGGTCAGTCAGTGATAAATGGCTGTCACATTAGCGGCAAGTGGTCTAGAACGGATTGAGTAGCATGTAAGACTGCCCGTCTTTTGTTGCAGCCACCTTTGATCCTGGTGCATGGGGAGCACAAGATGGTAAACTTAAGTGGTGGCTGCGGCAGGCTTAGGCTGTGCATCACTGCATAACTAGCTTAGTCATGGCATGACGCAAGCACTCAGAGATGATCGGTCGGTCGGTCGGAAGTCGGCAAGTTAGAGAGCTACGCAACATTGAAGGAATAAGATGATAAGATATAGCCATCATACAGGCTCTCCGTTAATAGTAATTAAGGTTTTCACGCTAGTTTACAGCAAATCTCTTCAACGGCGCTTGCCCAAAAGCGAAGACGTCAACGTCTTGCTGGCGCTACCTGAACTCCGTGAACTCCGTAGACCCCGTTGGTGTAGAAGTTTCCCATGATGATGATGCCTGCGCCGTCCATGCTGCGCGGATTTCAAACCCTTCAAGATTCGTTTGCGTCGTCCCGGCTTTTCGAGTAGATCTATCGTCCAAGCTAGGGTTAATAAAGACTCCCAGCTCCATCGAGCTTCGCCGACACCGCCAGCGGGTCGGTCTTGGGGAGAGAACTTCTGATTAGCAGCCAGCTGCAAGGCCCTGCCCGTCGCATCGCGTAGTGGACGCGCCAAGGCTGGGTTGCACGCTAGAAGTCTGGCAAGAAGCTTCGTCCGGAAGACCGTGGGGCGGGTCGATGCCGTCGAAGTTGACAGAGTCGGGGTCGAAATTAACCATAGAATCAAATGGAAATGCTGATAGATCTCCTCCGTCGAGAAGGTCAAACGCGAACCCGTCTTCAAGGACTGAAGAATCCGACCCAGCGGGTGAATCACCGCTGAATAGGCGGTTGAAGTCGTCGTCAGAAAGAGGAGCTGCAAGGTCATCTGCAGCGTGAGGTTCCACGTTTGAGCCGAGCTCAAACAGCGAGAGGGCGCTTCCATCTCCTTCGAGGCCAGCGACTGACACTGCAGGTCGCACAACACCGCTGCAGGATGTTGTGTCAAGTCGGAGGACTCAGCCAGAGTGGAAGGCCGAAGAGTGGGGGAGTAGTCGGTGTAAGGAGAGGTCGGGAAGGGGATTCGGTCGAGGGGGAGTTCGTCGCGCTCCTGCTTGAACAGGGTCGGCGTAAGGGTGGGAGAGGCCGAAGCAGGGGAGCCGGGCTTGGGAGTGTTGCCACGGGAACCCCTGACCTCGGCGGACAGTTGAGCGACTTGTTGGTTCAGGCGGTTGTTTTCGGCTTCCATCTGGGTCAAGCGCTGAAGAAGGAACTGGTTCTGTTGCTCCATCTGGATTTTCTCGTTTTCTAGTTTCTCCATCTCGAGGCGCTTGCGCTCTCGAGAAGTTTGTGCAGCAGCCCGATTCCGAAGAACACGCTCGATGCGGCGCTGCTCCTTTTCGTCCTCCGTCTTGGCCCGTTTCCTAGATTCGTACGTTAGCATCATCATGCTTCATTCGATTCTTCGGACGCCCTTGCATGGAAGTACATACCTTGGAGGAAGGTTGGTCTTAGGGACTGGCAACTCCTGGCCCCATGACTTTCTCTTCTTCGCAGGCTTCTTGTCCTCTGACTTAGCTTCAGCCTTGACGGTGGGATCATTCAAGGAAGTGTCCGCTGGGGAGACGGTGAGCATGGGAATTTCCGGAGCCGGCGAACCAGCCAAGGATTCCACTGGAGAGAAACCGCCTTCCATCTTGCAAAGGCGATATGTTGATCTGTCTAATCGTAGACTGTATGGGTCACGAAAGTAAGGTGATGCTCAATGCTCAGGAAGGCGTAGCTCGATCACGTCTCTTTTTTTTTGCCCAGGTCACAGGGACAGAGGCCACGGTGTCATCACGGTACAAGCCGGGTCTGGGGGAGGGGCCAGGTGGTTGACCAGCAACGTTCTGGTTGGTTGGACCCAAAACGGAAGCTGGGGGAGGAAATGGGAAGAGGACAACTGTCCACAAAGGTAGCCAAAGTAATAAGATGGAGAGGGTTGACTGCTTTCAGATCAGACAGTCTGGGAGAGGGAAAGATTGCCTCTTTAAAAGGCCAGCGTGGTCAGTTGAGGGTCAGTTGAGGGGGCGTCTCCTTTTCGCAAGGGGGCGGAGTCTCCCTTCGTCAGCCAAGTATCCGTACTGTACTGTAAGATATGTGGTATTTGACTCATGCTCAGCAGGAATGTACCTTGGGGACGATGTTTGGGGGCCGTATGGAGCCGTATGATACCGTAAGCATTACCTACAAAGCCAGGCTGGAATGGGAGGCGGTACCAATTGAACCCCCCCCCTGAAGGTGTGAACTCGAGTAACTTGAGGGACTTGGGGGAAACTCGTACCCCCTCTCGACTCCTCTTTCCTTCATCCACTTTCCCATCCACTTTCCCATTCCCTTTCAACCTGCGACACGCTCCGGTCGAGATTGTGGAACCCTCTTCCGGCCCCCCTTCTTCATCATCGGTGATCGGATTATCTGATTGCTCTACCCTCCAGGTTTGGCCCCGCCCCCCTCTCCCCTCTCTCCCCCAAATGCCATTTTTATCCCTGCTCCGGACGGTCCTGAGATTCTCTACCCTTTGGCCCGCTCCGCCTCGCTGACGAGAGCTGCCGTTGCGAATCAGTAAGACATGCTTGCTGACTCTGATGCTCCTTAGCGCCTCCGCAGGTTCGTATTCGCTCGCATCGCTTCTCATTGACTCGACTACGCCATCGTTATTCTTGCTATTGAGATTCCATCGCACCCGAGACGTTCCACGGTTACGCTCTGAAAGAACCGGGCAGAAAGTGGGAAACACCTCAGCTCAGTGGTGCTAATGGCGTGATCTGGGATACGCATGAACGCAGATCTCCACCGGGCCGTACTAATGACTCCCCCTGTCTGGGCTCGGCCGTTGCAACTTCCGTGGTGAATGCAGTCTAGCCAATTCTTCGAGCTTCTGCGCCCGAGAGACTCTATCATTGGTGGATCATGGATCACACTCTCCTCTCCGCCATGCTCCCCCTCCCCCCCCCTGATTCAACTCGTCTGGAGTTTTGGCTCAATCAACCTGCACAAAGGAGATATCCCCTCTCCGCAATTTATCGTCGGAGATTATTGTGAGCTATTTAGGGGCATTCTTTGGGGATTTCTCCATGACAAGGGGTGCGTTCGTGTGCAGTCTGCGAATAAGATCATGGACTAAGCACCGCGCTACCTGTCAATTGAGTGATTGATGCTCACATCTGGTGGTTGATTGACGGCCGGTCACGTTCCTGCAGCCGTTTCTCGCGTGCTGAGAAGGATCAAGAGGTTCACCTTATTCTTCCTTCCTCAGCTATGTGCCGGCTCATGGATCACATGACCTCTATCTTCGGCTTTTGTTGACAGGACATTAGCGCATGCCGCTCTCCCACAGGGCTCACTCATCAAGCCCCCTATTGCATTCCCTTCCCCTTGGGATTGCACCGTATATTATATTTACCTTGGGATGCCCAGCTCGCCCCTTCTTTGTTGAACACCATGCCACGAATATCCTGCGAACCTCTCGGGTCCCATCAACAAAACTCGATCCAACATCGACTTTATTCAGTCGATGTTCCTGGCCCGCAATGCCCCCGCATGTCTTGATATAAATAGCTAGACAGATCCCTAGAAGATCTCTGGCGATCATCCGCATTATTCGCGTTTGATCGACTACGTTACGTGTGCTGCCAGTGCCATGCATTCATAACAGTGTCCGTCTCAGTGAAGTTTCAGCTTGAGGAGCGCTGCCATAGCACTGCCTACGCGATTCGCCTCCTCCCACGTCGTCAACTCCGAGGCTGCACGAATGGGGGAGGAACATTCGGTGATGTTATACCCTTTAGGAATTTCCCCAACGCAGGCACTCGTATTCCCGACAGCGGCCTCGCGTTCCGCTTGGCGGCTCGTATTCTTACTCAACGCGAGCATGCTGTCCGCTTCATGACTTCCACACTTTTAACGTGTCATCGGGCATCCATTTCGCGATTTCATGCTTGCGCACGGCGGGCAAACGTATAACAAGCGTGCACGAACCGTCTCTGCGATATCGACCGTGGCGTGTGTTGAGGTTTCGTACGTTGTCAGCTCGTCCGCTGCGGGGGTACTCTCCAGTTAGCAGATTTCTCTCGTTTGGATAGAGGTTGGGTCTCAGGATAACCCATTCATCCGCACGTAGTCTATTTCAGCGCATTGTTAGTTGCTCCGGTTCTTCCTACTATTTCTGAAGTACGGTACATTGCCATGTACTCGTAGATAGGCATAGCCCGCAAAGCAGATTGGCCATTGTCGGAAAGAATGAACTCGGTCAGACGAATTCAGGTATACGATACAGTCCAGTGACCACTTCACTGCGACAAACCTTTCCACCATAATAA
This sequence comes from Aspergillus fijiensis CBS 313.89, assembly GCF_003184825.1. NCBI lineage: Eukaryota > Fungi > Ascomycota > Eurotiomycetes > Eurotiales > Aspergillaceae > Aspergillus > Aspergillus fijiensis. The sequence goes on along the minus strand of NW_024469050.1, from coordinate 135,028 downwards.
AGCATGTGATGCACTCTAACCTGTCGATGGAATTCGAAGTTACCTTGACTTCGTTCATCCGGAAATCCTCATCTTCTGCCAGACGAGGTTGAGGACTAGGCTGTGGATGCACATTATGTATAGTTCATCTTCTTGCTAATGCCCCGTATAAGTGACTACATGCGACTACGACGTTTAGCGATTTGTCATTTCTTGCTCAGATTGTGCATTGTCCAATCCAGAATCCTTACAATATTACCTTGGCGGATGCAAGTAGCGGATATATACCTTCACCTCTGGATTGGGCTGATCTGGGCTACAACTCTCAAGTATTTTAACATAAACCAGGTACACAATCACATCTGAAGAATGAAGAGACTTAAGATATCAAGTATTTCGCCTGTTCCAACCCGCAATATACTCGACACCAATCTCCACTCAGTAGACAGGCCTCGAGCTCAGCACTTCCATTCGACCAAGACCTTATGCCGCAACATGACTAATCAATACACACAATCACCTTGTTCCAACTCGACTATTGTGACTGTGCGGGGCATTTTGGCCTGAAGGTTCATGCTGTCATAGATATTGATGTTTGCCAACGACCTGCTGCATTTTCTGAAAGCGTCGAGTCATGACCATGTCATGCTTGGAGTCGTGTTGAAGCGATAGAAACTCCTTTCATTCCTTGCCGCATCTTACGACCCGCTACATAAGCATGACATGCGCCGAGCCCCATAAAGAATTTACACCACGCAACGCATGAAACCGCAAACCGAAAACAGAGGTTCCGCGTTGCCCCTCTTGAGCCATGTCGTCCAGTGGATGACGGCGATGCGGCGAGTTGTGAAGGAGTAGGCGATGTTGCAAATGCAGGCTACTATTGTGAGTATGAGAATTGCTTTGTTGATGTTACACGACCCTTCGGCACCACCGAAGGCAAAGACATCGGAGGAAGCGGGAGTTCCATCGGCTTAATAGTGGATCGAGAAATTGGCAGGGGGCTTGTCCGATGTGTACTCCGTACAGTAGTATAGATAGAGCTCTGATGGCGAGCTGGCCCCAGGCACGTTGAGAATGATCAGAGCTCCATTCTATTTTCGTAGAACCGTAGGATCAATGCAATGCTGTCCTTGGCCGAGCCATGATTCGAGACTGGTCCTGCCAGATCAACCGTATACCACCGCTCGGGAAGCCAGAACATGGGCGCCATGGCGCAGGCAAATGGCCCGTATAGTTCGGAATAGTCATCCTCTTATGCAGCCGGCGGCACTAATTGCCGCGGACTCGGATGGGCGATAAGCTCGGACGGGCTGGGGCCGTTCTAGAAATTGGAAATAGGGGGCTGCACTGCTCGAGTTTTCCCACTCTCGGACAATAGATCTCAATAGTTAGTCTTCGATCTACTCCATAGTCTGACGCGAAAGAGGGAACTTTGGGACCCAATTGGACGTATAAGCCTCTCGATGATCAGTGCAGTCGAATCAGGCATCTATGCATGGGCATGAAGCTTTCCCCGGTAACCAGGGATAGAGAAGAGGCGCTTCTCTGCAAAAATAGAATTGACGACGACCAGAGATGATGATATTCATGACGCGGCGAGAATCAATCATAGTTTTTTGCAGGTGGAATGGTGGAACAAACCTCGCAAGCCACCAGCGCTTCCAGAGAGTGAGAGATTCTAGACTATCCTATCACGTGATGCGAAGGGGACTCGACTCCGCGATACCTCCCCGATTGGGGAACCCAACAACTTGCACTGCACTTCCAATTCTCGCCAGTCGCCACCACCCACCATCCTCATTTCCCTCTTTCACTCCCCCCCCCCACCCAGCTTAGTTTATCCAACTAACCCGGCATTGCGCGGTCGGAACTCAATTCACAAATCAGAATTTATCCACTGATCATGGTCATCATCCGGCGAATCGTACACTCCCCATTGGAGGGAGCCCTGGTGCCTCACTGCGACATGCAGTGCTCATTTCCTCCTGCACAAGGTGCACCACTGCACAAGGGGGCTTCAAGCCACCCGCAGGCGAGGCGCGACTGTGGTGAAACCGCTGTGTGCTGTTGTCATCTAACCGCAAGCCCGGTGGGGTCGATCAAGCCACAGCCAGTCCTGCTTCCGAAGACCATCCCGACCATCACAATGAAGACAGTATTAACGATGATAAGGGAAGACGGTCGATCCGAGACGACATTGCGAAACGGACCAGGGTGATAGACAAACCGACAGACACACACACACACACACACACACAGAAACAGAGGGGTGATGAGCTGTCAGTCACCCGTTTTGGCTGATCATTCTACGGCTCCGGTGCCTGTCTTGGTTCCTATTCACTCATAGTCTTCGGCTGGGATCCACCGCGGCCATTTTCTCCCCCCCCCCTCCAAGGCACGCTTTCGTTGCCAATCACTTTATCAATATTTCCCGGATGAAGTCATGAGCGGAGAGGGAGGGTAAGACATTCACAGACTGTCTGTCAGTCGATATCCCACCGCTATCTCCCCACGATTGTCGCTCTCTAAACAGTCGATCAGCTTTAAAAAGCTTTCCAAACCAACTTCGCTTTGCCTGACCGGACTCTAGACCATCGAGGATTCCAGACTTATTTTTGGTTACGCCATCCACGCCGTTGTTTTCTTTGGGTTCCTCGCGCACTCCACCCACTGGTCCGCCGGTTCCACGCTTCAAAAGCTTTTTTGCCTTTTTCCCTTTTTTCTCCGGCTACCCCCTTGTCCTTCTCCAGTTTTTCTATCCTCTTGACGTTTTTCGTTCCGTTTGTGCCTGGTGGCTGTTCTTGTGTCTCGCGGATCTGCATCTTCCCTCTTCCCTCTCTGTTCATATCTTCCCTCCCGTACATACTTTACTTCATACTGCACATACCCGATAGAGATCCCGGTCCTTGCAGCAGGCTGCTTGGACTACTCAAATGTCCGAACCACACCGGGAAGGTGCCTCCTATGAGCTGCTAGATCGCGAGAACAGCTTCGAGGGTCACGATGCGGTAGCTCACAATCCCAGCCCCCAGACCACCCCCAATTCTCCTACCTTCCCTGAAGAGGTGACCTCTGCACCACCTCCCAGCGACACTCCGCACGAGACGTCAACGACGAGGCCGACTCGAGTCCGATTCCGCTCAGTGAGCAATCATGGCGAGAGTGCACCGCAGCGGCCGCCTATGCCCCGAGCAGACTCCGATTATTCCGTCCGCTCGCTTCAATCCGTCCATTCTATGATGCCCACATCAGAATCCGCCGATCTTACCGAGTACTTCCCCGGCGATGGAGAGCCTGGACCCGAGATCGAAGCAGGCGTCGAGCAATCGGCACACCGACGCGCCTCCCCACCTACCGACGGCGACACTCCCAAGTCTTCCATCGAGAAGGAGGAGCAGCCCGCGCATCCGATGTCCGCTCGAGACCGCTGGAAGCACGCCAGCAAACTGCTTCGTCAGAAGACCGTCAACCTGGGTGAACGCTTGGGTAGACCCTCGGACGACGACGGTGGTGACCTCGGCGCCGCCATGCTACCCGATGATTTGGAGAGAGGACTTGGACCAGCACCGCCGCGCCGTGGAGGAGAGGAAAAGGATCCGTTTGATATTCACAACCGCGATCGCGACGAAACACCGCCGCCACCCAGCGCAGAGGCCCATAGACTGGTGCGCAGCATGACCCAGCATCACTTGCGCAACCGCAAACCTAAGTCTGCTTACGCACGCTCCGGAACCAGCACGCCCGATGAATCAAGTCGACCGGACTCCTGGTATGGGGGTGCCACCCCGCCCCGCCCTGGTGCGGGCGGCGGTGGTATTCTCTCGCAGTTGCTGAAGCTCCATGCCGCGCAGGCGAAAGATAACATGTCCGTCACGGACTCGTCCGACAACGAATCGGTGGCCTCGTCGGGGACCGCTACCCCGCGCCGGGACTTTTCGTCAGGGACGGCGACTCCCAAGAAGGAGAAGCTGAAATGGTACAAGAAATCGAATCATCACTCCACCGCCTCGCTGGTGTCCGCATCGATGAACCTCAGTCGGGCGAGTCTGCCGGCGTCTGCCGATACGCTGGTGATGCTGCCGCAACCACCGAAGAAGGGGAAGAAGAAGTCGCGCAAAACTCGGCTGGAGGACGAAATCCGCGTCACCGTGCATATCGCCGAAATCCTGGCCCGGCAGCGTTACATCATGCAGCTGTGCCGGGCGCTAATGCGGTACGGCGCCCCCACCCACCGTCTCGAGGAGTACATGCAAATGACGGCCCGAGTCCTGGAAGTCGAAGGTCAGTTCTTGTATCTGCCGGGATGTATGATCATGTCCTTCGACGATCCGACCACCCGCACCGCCGAGGTCAAGTTGGTCCGAGTCGTGCAGGGGGTGGACCTGGGCCGGTTGGCGGAAACGCACAACGTGTACAAGAATGTCGTCCATGATCTTATTGGCGTGGAGGAGGCGATTCAGGAATTGGATTTCATTATGAAGCGACCTCCCCGGTTCAACAAGTGGATTCTCGTGCTGGCCTACGGGTTGGCCAGCTGTGCGGTCGGTCCATTCGCCTTCGAAGCACGCCCGATCGACATGCCCATCATCTTCTTCCTGGGCAGCCTCGTCGGACTCATGCAGCACGTCCTGGCCCCGCGCTCCGTTCTGTACTCCAACGTGTTCGAGGTCACCGCCGCCATCCTGACCTCCTTCCTTGCCCGCGCCTTCGGGTCCATTCACCGCGGCAAGAATGCCGACGGCTCTCTGAATTACATCTTCTGCTTCTCCGCGCTGGCGCAGTCTTCCATCGCTCTCATCCTCCCGGGATTTATGGTTCTCTGCAGTAGTTTGGAACTGCAGTCCCACCAGATGATCGCCGGCTCCATTCGCATGGTCTACTCGATCATCTACTCGCTGTTCCTCGGCTACGGTATCACGGTCGGGACGACTATTTACGGTTTGATCGACGGTGCGGCCAGCTCGACGACCACGTGCCCGAACCAGGATGTCTACGGCAGCAAGTACACGCAGCACTTCGTCTTCGTCCCGATCTACGTCATCTTCCTCGCCATCATCAACCAGGGCAAATGGAAGCAGGTGCCGGTCATGATCGTCATCGCCACCTGCGGCTACGTGACCAACTACTTCAGCACGCTTAAACTCGGCTCAAGCTCGGAGGTCGCCAACACCGTCGGCGCCTTCACGATCGGTCTGCTGGGCAACCTGTACAGTCGCCTGTGGCACGGCCACGCCGCCACGGCCATCCTGCCCGGTATCTTCGTGCTGGTGCCCTCTGGCCTCGCCTCCTCAGGTTCCTTGCTGTCGGGTATCGAATACGCCGACGAGGTGCGCGAAAACCTGAAGAACGGGACCAGCGCCAGCAGCACGACCTCGGACGCCAGTATCTCCAGCCTTGGTTTCGGTATGATCCAGGTGGCCATCGGTATTACGGTGGGATTGTTTGTGTCTGCCTTGATCGTGTATCCCTTCGGCAAGCGTCGGAGTGGATTGTTCAGTTTCTAAAAAATCGCACCTTGCGTGCCTCTCTATACCCCCTCTTTGTCCTGTTTCCTTCTCCGTCAGTCTCCAGTATTGTTTCTTGTCCCGTACAAAGTCTGATCAATCCCCCTCATCATTCTTGTATTTATGTGGCCCCTTCTTCTCTGATTTGTTGATGTTATTCATGTTTGCATGTTTGCATGTGTTTATGAAGTGCATTTAAGCAGGCTTTGCATTTTCCTCCCCTCTTGCCTTGTTGTTGATCTCTTTTCTCTTCTCGATTCTAGATGGTTTGCTTTAATTTTCGGGGTGATATTCTAATGTTGCTGTGTCACGAGGATCTTCGGCCAGAAGGGGAGAAAGAGCAATTTACTGGTTTAGATTGTTCCAGATATTTTCTTTTTTCTAGATTTATATGTTGGCATCTAGAGCTATACCTATTCTTTCGTTTTGAAACTATACATTATTCGATTTTTTGTTTATATCATGTTTGATTGGGATCTTTTCCTGGGATCTGATATTATCTTTGGGACTTCTCACCTGAAGAATCGTAAATGTAAAAGTAAACGAAACGTAATGGTGCGTTATGATCACGGCCATAGCGAGCGGTCGCGACCGTCTCCTTACCGCGTGGTTCTTGATCTTGGAGGCCGCGTTGCAGCGGGAGAGCTGAAATAAGCTTGATCATTGCGATCCAGAGGCCTCGCCTATTTTCACTAGTGTGTAAGCTGTTCACCTACGTGGCGATGGGGTTTATCTTAAAAAAGGAAGAATCAAGGCTTGGAGCGTTCCTTCAGCACCACCAATTAGCTGTAGATATATTCCGGCCTGCACTCTGTATACGATAAGGGGAGAATCTATTTGCTAGTACCCAGTTCTCGAAACGGCCTGTGTGCCGAGGAAAAAGTGTCCAAATGGAAAGTTATTAAGGCCAGGCGAGGAAGAAAGACGATTTGATACACCCCGAAAGAGGAAATAGCTCAATGAGTCTAAATGTGCTGATATGCAATTAGATGCGTTGATTCCAGTGATAACCACAATGCTTTCCGATAGAACACACGGTCCAAATGTTGGGGACCTCACCAGGCCCCAACTCTCCCTACTCCCGTGCACACCTCTTTGAAAGTCGGATGGGAAAGGGAGTCGGATAGTGAAGCTCGTAGGTCCGGAGCAGTGCGCGGCCGACTGCTCAAGCCCAGCGGTCGCCGTGGTTCCAGGTGTCCGAGAGCAGGCCGGCGTCGCCCAATGAGCCCTCCACCGCGACACTCTCCGTCACGGGAGCAGGTTGGCTGGATAGATTCGACGCGCCTTGAGACGGGGTATCTATTGCAACAGAAACACGAAAGACTTGTCAGCATCCTGAACAATGTTCAGTATCACCCCATCCCCAAAGTCAAAGAGCTTACCAGTAGATCCGGCCGCCGGCCCACTGCCACGGCCACTGCCACCGCCAGCTGCCATCTCCGCTCGCCGCTGGCCTTCAGGATAATACCTCCCACCGGGATGGAGAGTCTGCGAAGTCTGAAAAGTGTGGGAAACCGCGAATCAGAAAAGAGAAGTTTTCGAACAACACGGAAATGATGTTTGTGTGTGTGTGTGTGTGTGGCCTTGTTTGCAATCATACCGGCGAGGGGGCAGTATTCCATAATCTGTATACTGTACATTGCTGCCGGCCCATCTGATAATCTTTTTTTTTGGTGTGTGTTGCTTGCTCTTCGCGCCCATCCCTCGTGTTCCCCTCCCCAAAAATGTAATTCTTTGGCCCCACCCGACATGATAAATACAAGAACAGAATTCACGAACTGGTACTACTGACTTCTTGAAATTCTTCCCCCTTGATCTCCACCTCGCGATCCCGGATGCGCCGCATCAGCGCCAGGAAGTTACTCTCCCGGAACTTCTGGCTGGTGTCGTGCTTGAGACTGTCGACGAGCTGGCCGGCCGTGCGCGCGAGCGCGTCGGCGTCGTGGGCTTGCGCTTGGGGGTCGGTGCTCTTCTCTGTGGGCGGGATGGTGTCGGAGCCGATCTTGATTTGCTCGATCGGGGCCTGTTCTTCGGTTGTGAGGTCGGCGGCGGTGTCTTGTTGAGGCGTGGTGGTTGTTTCTTCTGCGGCGACGGTCTCGGTCGCCGTCTCTTGGGATGCTATCGCTGCGCTGGCTTGCGCGAAGGCGGCCTCGAAGGCGGATTCGTCGAAGGTTGCGGTTGGTGGTGCTGCTGTTGTTGTTGTTGGTGCTGCTGAGGATAGTTGGGGAGCGGGTGTCGCGTGCCGGGGGTGGAATCTCAGGAGGTGCATTCTTCTGTCCCCGCGCCTGAATGAGGATTCGAAGTCTTCGGTGTGAGCGAGTGGGCGATCTTGTTGCATCGTGGGCTGTTGTTGATGTTGGTGCTGAAGAAATTCATTGTGCCAGCCCTGTTGGGAGGCGGAGGGGAGCGGCGCATGCGATACGTTAAGTTGCTGATGGTGTACTGCCGATGGGCCCGCGATGTTCAGTCTTTGAAAGTCGGTCGCCCAATTCGGCGATTCTGCGGGACCGGCGAGGGGGAATTGAGGCGCGGGGGCGGCGAAATGAGCCGGATGTTGGAGATCGCGAAGTGGTGCAGGCGCGAGATTGGACTCGAAAGCAGCGAACTCGGGGTCAAGGACGCCTGTGCTGGGATTGTGATTTCGGAACCCCTGACAACGACGACGTTAGTAAAGTGAGCCTGGCTCGGAGGGGCAAAAGGCTCCATACCTGAGAGGGTGCCTGCCGTGAAGTCAACCTATCCTGCTGAAGGGTCCGATCGGTCGAGGCATGTTTCTGAAAGTTCTGAAGCGCGTTCGAGGGTCCACAGAGAGCGTCACTCATGATGTCGACCGAGGTTGTGCCTGCTTGGGCACTGGGAGAAGCCAGATAAGGCGCGTTTGAATCTGGAGTGGTTGAATTGGCTAGACGACGAGGAATGACTTTTGAAAAGAATATAAGAACCAGCTGGATCTATGCAGTGAAGCTCTCCTTCTGTGTCAAGTGTCTGACCTCAATGTTGCAAGAACAGCGCACAAGCTTCATGGCAGACAGGCGAGTCCGGAGTAGAAAAGAGATAAGATGGCGGGCGTGGACGGTGGGGTAAGGTTCATCATGGATGCCGAGGCCCCCCTCTCACGTGCCATCCGCTTATGTCATTCGCTCAGTTCTCGGTCGCCAGGATTGTCTTGCTAAATCCGGTATAGCGTTCCTTTTCCTATCGGTTCCAGCTTGTCTCGGCTAAATAAGGTATGAGCACCAAGTTACCAGTAGGTATCTATCTTCGATTTTGTTTGAGAGACTGGAGGCTGAATCAGTCTCGAATCTAAAGGGTATATTGTTAGTGAGACCGACGATGGCACGTGCAGTGCCACTGTTAGGCTACCTGGAGTTGAAAGTAATAATCACGTGGCCTTCTCCACCTCCAGTGCATTCACCGAGGCAAATGACTTATGCTGCTGAATCAGCAAGTGCAAGTGTATAAGCTGAATAGTGTTGATCCTTGCCTTTCGAGTGTCAAACCTCCGATTTCAATTGCGATCAACATGGAGAAGCGGATAGGCGGTGAGGCGCTCGCCGCTTGGATTCAGCCGGGAGTCCAACAAAGCGCAAAGATTCCTTCCTGAGTCACTCCGGAGTCGCCACTCCGCCGCCGAAGACTCTGATGGCAACTGATGGCAAACAGTACGCTGCTACATGGCTCGGTGGATTTGCTTGTACGCGATCTTACACTTGCTAGGAAGGCGGCTCCATTTACTTGATCAATTTGCTTTTTTCTTTTTTTTACGAAGGAGAAGGCTCTTTGAAGGTGCGGATCACTGGACAAAATATTCCAAGTGATAGTCAAATGGTATATTCTATAATTCGTGACGTTCGTGCCCAAAAAAAATGCAAAATGTCTAGCATGCATGCAGAAGAATCCAACCAAATGTCGATATATGCAGTCGTCTATGAGTGAGATTATAATGTGTGGTGTCGGTGCCCGACGGCACGTCTTCCCGGTCGCGTTTGGCTGTACTCCAGCGGTGGCTAAAGGCGTTGAGTCTGAGTGGAAAACCGGCTCGTCGGTTGTGGGGGTGAGATTAGGTTGCAAATCTTCTCAGATTGCCGCCAAAAGCTCATCGAGCGGTATGCGCGACTTCAAAGAATGATCATGCTGCAGGAGGTGCTGCAGGACACGCTGGTGGCGCACTGCAGCAGCATGCGAGTCCGATGAGTTGTTGTCGCAGAGGGTCGAGGTATGTGCATAATGTTGTACTGAGCACCTTGCCCAATTGTAGGCATATTTCAGCCACTGGCACATGCGATGGGGACGGCAGGGGCTTGAGCCAAGCCCTTGTGGTACCGATCTGCAAGCTCCTCGCACACGGCCCAGATACGTCGACGGTTTGCGACCCCAATGAGGTTCGCATCGTCCATTCCGTACCGCGCGGTGGTCATTTTGTCCAGCCAAAGATACAGCTGCTTGTAGTTGACCTCGTCATTCAGCTTTTGTCCTTTGCTGGCCTGCAGCTCCCAGAACCAAGGCATGTCCCACTGCATGAATTTTTTCCAGAAAAGATTGTCTTGAGTAACGAGGTGAACGCTCAAAGAGGCCCGAGCAAGAGATTTCAAGTCGTCGCCAGGGAGGAACATGCAAATCTGATGTACGAGCTCGACTGGGAGTTTGCCGAACGGACTGGCGGGGCATCGTTCACGAAGGTCAATGTCAGCAGAGGCGATTTTAAGCTTGCTGTTCGATTCCATGTTTGTGTGAATATATGCAGGGAGTGCGGGGGTGTCCGTCGGGTGGGTTGCGCAGTACTATGGAGAAGACAATTAGTGGGATAATTGGAATACGAAGACTAGAAAATTCTCTTACCTCTACGCCTGGGATACACTCCCAATAGCGCCCTTGAGCGCGCTGAATATCCTCTCCATAGCTCAAATCCAACGCGGAGCTCTTCATGTTGCAAAGAGGACTCATGACATTGTAGAGAACGTCCAGGTTGACCTTCTTGGTGTCCGTGGAGCCGGTAAGGGCGTGAGTGAGAATTTCGAAGCAGCACCAGTGGAAGGGAAGGACGGGGCCAGGCGCCTCGTCCGAGCCTTGGCCATAGCACGAGTAGACTTTCTGGCTGGATCGGCTCGAGTTGGAGCCAGTCTTTACAACCAGCTCCCCAACATCTGCGTAATATCCTTCATCCGAGAGAAATGCCTTGGCCGAGCCCGCAGTAGCGTTCTGGTTCATACCGAGACAGTGTGCTTTGTAGAGCCAAGAGATGTTCTCCCACGCAACAATGCGGGGGTCGTAACTGCGAACAGGATTCGCGTCTTCTTCGCTATCGCGTGGCAGCTGAGCGAGATTTTCCCCAGCCTGGAGGGCCCGACAGCGCTTCTCGATCCATCGGCGGCGGCGTTCCAGCGCCTCCTCCGACGGGGGTTCAATGTGCATGCCACAGAACCCAACACCACAAATGGCACAGTAGCAGTCGAAGGCCATGGTGATGCGAATTGTATGGGTGTGTGAAAAGGAGAGAAACAACAATGCAAAGAGATGGAGGGTCAATTCATGGGAGCGAGTGGAGGAGGCGAGCTGGTACTTATAAGAAAGGATGGAACTACCGATTGATTATCGAGACGGGGCCCACCACGGGCTCGGAAGGGGCCAAACACAGGCCGCAATCAGGGGCAGAACCGCCGTTTAGCGACCCCATTCGGCAGCTCCAGAAATCTCTGCGCCGACGATCAGACGACCTAAAAATACTAACTGTGATAAATTCAATCCGTCGACACCGATACTGTCAATCAGCAATGTGGTTGGTAAACTGCTTACTCCATCCAAGTCGCTATTGCCGCTGCCTCTGGGGGCAACGGTGAGTTGGCAAAAAGGATGGGACGCGAATTGCAGTAGGTAGCTGCAGGCCATTGCTCCACCGGGCACGGGTGGGGGGGAGAGAGAGAGAGAGAGAGAACAGTCAGTCAGACAGGCATACTGAGATAGGCGATGTTTCCACCAGCTTCTCAGTGATGATTCCCGGGACTTCCTAATCTTTCTCGGGAGTGCAAAAATAGGCATGGATATATTGACAGATATGAAATCCGGAGAGGTCACGCAGGCCTGTTAGCGGCAATTAGTGAGCTTAGTCTGCCGCCACGCATCCGGACTTTACTGGAGACGGCTAACCTTAAATTGTGCACTGAGGAGTCCGAAAAGGCGGTGATGGGAGACTGCCAGCCAGTTGCCCGCAGTGCCCGCCGGAGGAATGGGAGCTGCTGCACCTGGCACCATGGGGGTTGTGTGCTGTGTGCTGTGTGCTGCTAAAAGATGGAAACAATGCTCATTGCTGGAGCCATTGATGAACACCCCCCTGATGGCGATCCATAAGCAGTATGCGAGAGAACCATGGCATGATTGATGCGTTGTTGGCTGATCCGATCAGGAACTGAAGGAGTGAGTGGATGATGAGGAAGGAAGGGAGAGCCACCTCGAAATTTCCTCTTTCGGGCCGAGTGGGTCAGGCACTTTTGGAGACCCCGTGACCTTTCAAGTTGCCACCCCGCATCAACTTTCCTCCTGGGCCGGGCCAGACCCGTCCAGAAGCCTTTCTCCCTCCTTCCACTCTTCCACTCTTCCACTTTTCCACATTTTTCCACCTCGGCAACTCAGCTCAGCTGTCACACTTGCCAGCCAGATAACACCCAGCCCTGACAGGGCAGGGGCACACTGCAGCGGCAACGTGGAGGACCACCGGAATTTTCCCCAGTCGTACGATATAGTCTGATTCCTGACACCACATCTCATACATCCCTGCTACCTATATACGTACCTTCCCGATTATCCCATGACAGATTCTCGTATCGTCGAAACTCGTAGCAAGGATTGGCGCAGCCACATTCTGGACGACTGTCATCCAGAGGAGGTAATTGGGGTTGGTGCGGGGAGGATCGGTTCCAGCCATGGAATAACCTCACCATCTTGTCCACCGATGACGCAATGAGATAGATAGAAGCTTGCAGAATCCATTCACATTTGATACCAAGGTATAGGGTAAAGCCATGGGGATTCTATTTGCACCTTCAAGGACTGCTTCCATTGGAACATGACAGCATGACGTGGTGCTAAGTGATACGCATCTCGTTCGAGAACCATCTACTTCTTAGATAAGAGAAACCTCAAACCGGCTGCGACAACATTGAACCATCTCTAAAGCAAGGCACCACCATGCACGAGCGCCATTGCAGTTAGTGGAACTTTTCTCATGGATCACAAATACCTCGATGATATCTCCCGGATGGACTGGCAACTGGGCCTCGGGGAGTGACGAATCCCAGGAACCCACCCGCTTGCCCGGGAACAGAGTTGAGGAAGAATTGAGATCTCCTTCTCCAAACAAAAGAGAACAGGCGGGTTACTCTCTGTCAGAGGCTTAGAACGAAACTTTTCTAGACTATAAAGACCACGCACAAACCATCCTCTCTTGTCTAAGTGTGCAGTTCATCAAACATGTTCCGAGTGATTCCCTTCTATGATATCCGCCCCAGACGCAACAAGCAAGATGACCAACTCCACCATGTATACCAATTTGCTCAATGGAGGCCCTCGTCCTCCACATGGATACTTCTTCACTTTCAAGATATGTGAAGCGGGCGATCCGGAGGCTACGGACTGGGAATTCTATGAGGAGAAACTGGAGCTCAAATTCTTCAATGAGCGGCTCGCTCGCCCGGAGGCGGGCCCGTTCTTTGGCTGTATACTGTCGGGCAGTTATGCTCAGTTTTATACGGAAGTAGCCTGTGATGAGTATAGTCAGTTCCACGTTATTTGTAAGTGCGAGCTCGAAGGCAAGCTCACACTTCACGTAGTCAAAGATAGATGGCTGATCGACTTGTGGGGACAGTTTGTGGTGGAGCCCGTGCTGGCACGTACAGGCTTCGATCGAGTCATTCATGAGATCTGCGCCACCAGATAGAGGATTCCTTATATCGCGTAACCAACACAGCTTAACTATAAATATATAAAAACAGCCCTGGTACCTGAACCAAAAATGTCTCTGTCGATAGACAAGATTAATGCCCTGTATATGTTTTCCATGCATTGTTGAAATGTCGAATCTAATCGTTTTGATCGTTTTTCTTCTCTGATGAGCCATGGCAGGATCCTCTGCGGCATGGGGCTCCTATTGTACTGCCCGGCATGACTTTTGTTATCTACTCCTCTCGCCGCACGCCAGAGCTTCATGACCCTGGGGTTGAGGGTTTATCCGATTGAGTCCCTGCATAGCGAACGGTAGCGCTAATGGCGACTAGAGTAGTTAGATTGAGAGTAAGTACGCTATTCTAATATTTTTGTAACCATTTTCAATGAGCTTGTGTTCAACGATGCTGTGCAAAGCTTGAGCAGGGAGATGCAATGTCCTGGTTACAGAAAACGATGAGATCTTTGTCAAGATTTGTGACGATGATCGAATCTAGAAGGGCCTTCTCGGTTCAGGTATCAGTGATGAGCGGCTGCGTAGTGTGCGTGTCAATCCCGTTTTTTTTTTTTTTTTTTTGACTTATAACAATCCCCGTATCATGGACAAGCATGAAGTCTCGGAAAAGAGACTACGATGTAGAGGCCATACCATAAAAGAGCATTGGTCCTCTGGAGTCGCCCCTCCATAAGACCTTTGTGCGAGTGATCAGTATTAGTGGCACAACTCGAGTATGCATCCATGCTCGTCTTTGTCAACTTGCCATGCTAGAACTGAGGACACCTGGACCTTGGAATGGGTACAATAGAGCTCACGGTGGGTAAGCATCGAAATAAATGCCTGACCGCGTGACACTAGGTGTCATCTGTGCCTGCCTCGAAGCTGGGGTCCATCCCGAGTTCAGGGTTTCATCGATTGTGGAGTAGGCGACGGAAGACGGAACAGAGACCTGCCGTGGGGAAAGTGAGTGAAGTGACCGGGCAAACAGTGGTACCCGCGCTATGGGGCATTGGGGCCGCTATTGTAAGTCCCCTAGCGCATGAGAAGGGAAAGAGTCAACCGTAAATTGGATGGTACGGAGCGGATGGTACGGAGGCATGGAAAGAGATTTGACAACAGACAAAGAGAAAACATTGCCCCCACGGATGTTTGAATGAACTTCCTCAGCTTATGAGGGCTGAAGATCTCCTTCACCTGACGAATCATTTTGGTTTAGCCAAGATGGAGAATAAAGAAACTGTCGTGGCGCTACATTTAGAGTTCGATTCCATGTTCGATTATTGCATGCTCAATCCCGTTCGTCGCGTGGCTCACGTTGCGTTTCGAAGCATGACGTTCTAAAACCAAGCGTATTCAAATGGATCTCTTCAATCCAAAATTGAATCTCTGATCTACGGTAGGATTGTCTATGGGTGGAGGAGGCTGCACCACAGGGAGCTCAGGGCACGTGACTCAGATGCATTGAGGATTAAATTAGAAACCTCACGTCAGTACTCATCTCTACTTAGGCCTGAGGCCATCATGGCTCTAGATTGTCAATTACCATAAGCAGCTGAAAGTTTGTGTGGTTCATGCATTGTTGCTGGGGGCTCGCATTCTTCCCAGCCGCAACATGCCAGTGCCCGAAACCTTCCTGGCTCTTTGGCATCTACGAATGACGGATGAGCAAAGCATGGTGCAAGCTTGCAGTCAAGACGAGGTGTTAGCGTAATATGATTCTGACACAGTTGAGGAGCTACTCTATAGGGAAGGAGAATCCCCATGACGCTTAGACTGGATGTATTTTTTCCGTCACTTGGTCATCTCTAGGTACTGTACTTAGCTGGCTGTCCACACACCCCTTAAGCCATTCAGTGTCCATTATGTCACCCATCATTTGAGCCCACTTACTTGGAACCAATACAAACTTCTACCAAACAATAGAAAGCGGATTTGTCACCCTCGCACTGGGACCTATGATTGCGCAGCTGATCTACGTGGAAGCTGTTTCTGGTATAGTCAGGGTAGCATTCCAGCGGGTGGCCATTGGGGAACCCGAGCCCTGGCACTAAATGGAGAGGCCTCCAGCCACCAGGGTCTCTGGGCACAATGATTGGCAGTGACAGGAGGTGCGCAAGCCGTGGGTCTGTTTGTCCAGTCAATCATGGTGGGTGGGCCAGAGTGAGGTGCAGTCCATCCTGTGCCCATTTGCTGAGGCCACATTCCTCACCCATCTTTAGATCTCGAGGAATGTATGCAGAAACCCAGAGGCTGGAGGCCATCGCGACAATTCAAATAGGAGCATTGCTCTGTTGTTTGATAGCTTTGTTTTCTTTGCATCCTGTGCACTGTTTTCTTTGATTGTCAGTTTGTCAAACCGTGCCTACAGCTCAAACATTCTACCAAACATCCAGCTTCACTCACTTCGACTTTTTTTGCCAAACCCTACCTACCAAACCCAACCAAACACCACATACATACATACCAGCCATTCTGAACAGCTTATCGGCACCTTATCCGGGGCTTTCCTTCTTGCTCCAGACTCTTCCCTCCCGCTGAGCTTAATTGTCAGTCAAAATCTAATCGTTCCAGCGGGTTTATTGGGTCCATCTGGCAGCTTCCCTGACCTCGATTTCCGCAAACGGAAGGGGTTTCTCCGACTTGACTCGACACAATGTTCGCCCAACCTTTGGATCACACTTTCAATGATTTATTCAACCAGTACGTCAATGTGGACACCTCTTGTGTCGATGGCAACAAAGACGTTTCATTCCCCGGCGATCTTGACCAACTATTTCAACTGGATTCATTGTCAAGCGACTGTGGCGACCTCTCACCTACCATCCCCACATCCAAGCAACAGCATCCATCCGTGCAGTCGTGGAGCCGGGACTTCTGGTGTCTGGCACAGGACACCGATGTATCTGCAGGCCAAGGCCATCATTTCTCTTTAGAGGACACCATCCACCCCTCGGCAGTCTCAGATCTCAGCATCACTCTTGAAGCTCCCTCAGTCGCCTATACCGCAGACACCCGCACGTCCCCGTCCACTCCTCCGGCTACGCCCAATCGCAAAGTTAAGAGTGCGCTTGTCACTCCCAAGTCGATCCGCCGTCATCGTGATTCCAATGACCGTCGCGCTTTACTACGCAAGCAAAGCTTTTCGCCCAGCTTAACGCGCTCATCTCAAATCCAACGAAGCAGGATGGCCTACCCCGAAGCATGGGCACAGCGATTCCAGGATTTCGCCTTCCGTAGCTCCGAAGCTCAGTTACCTTTGTCACCACCACCATCCGACATCCTCGTTCAACAAGAAAACATGGCTGCCGATCAGGTCGGTATGCCTATGGCGCGCTCAGCAGAAGTGCTGCCTCGGGAACCAGAAATGTCTACCCACTATGAGCCCAGCATGTTCACTCAATCTCCTGCCATCACAATGCCTTCCCCATCGGCTGGCGCATTGGCAAGACAACAACAACGTTTCCTGAGTCAATCGAACAGCTCCACGCTGAGCACATCAAGCCCGCCTTCCGCCGACCACATCTTCTCTTCCCCGCTGTCGTCCGACCCTCAATCAATGTCCTCGTGGCAATCCGACTCTCTTGCCTCTAGCTTGCCGTACACCCCCGAATTGCAGACCCACGATTCTCAGACGTGGTGGTCACCGATGACGTCCCGGACCGCCCCGCGGCAACCCTCCTACCAACAACTTATCGCTTCGCCTTGCCCTCAGCGGCCGACTCAAAGCTCTACAAATCAACAAGACATGCTACAGGGAGGTCTCATGATCCAGTTGGATCCCTCCTCATTCGACCTCTCTCAACCACAAAGTCACTCATACCCGCCATCTGGCATGCAATCCACTGCCAGCGGCGAACAAAGCCGCTCATACAGTCACGGCTCCTCTAGCATCCAGCAGTCCGTGGAATCGTCGTCCTTCACCACACCGCAACTACAAAGTACCTCACGCTCCCCATCGTTGTCCCCGGGAAGCGGATCGCCTCCGACAGGCAGACCGATTGTACAATGTCAAGGAGGCATCAAAACCCCTCGCCGTCATAGCAACGGCCGCAAACTATCAGGCAATTCCATGAGCGCTCCCAAACCAGCTACGAAAGTCACCAGCTCGGGCAGTCCCCGCGGCAAGGCCGTCACCGTCTCCTTCGTGAACTTCACTGCCAACGACAGCAAGAAGATTCTTACCGGTGTGGCTCCCAGCGGCAGCTCGAAGACGAAGGCGCGACGAGAACAAGAAGCCCGCGACCGACGGCGCAAGTTGAGTGAGGCCGCGCTGAATGCCGTGCGCAATGCTGGGGGCGACGTTGAAGCTCTAGAAGCTATCCTATGCTGATAATCTTTGAACCTTCTCTCTATGCTTTTTAATCATTATTATACCTTTGTTGCGAATTTCTTTTTGCGTGGTTCAGGGCATCGGTCGTTCTTGGAGTTTGGGATTCTACATTTCACCGGTTGGAATCTAAAAAAGCGTTAGATCCACGGCGTTTGGGTTACAACAATTAGAATTAATGTATCATTAGTGGGGCTCAGATCCTTCAGAATAATTCAACCATCTAAACTACTTAATCACTTTCCAACTTCAAATCTTCCTCTTGTTGTGTGTATCCCTGTATCGAGCATCTATGGAAGCTTTACGAGTGTCAATCCGTCTCTTCATCAGACGTCAGCAAGCACCAGGGAACGTCAAGAGGCCAGTGACATGGGTAAGCATTTGTCACGACATCTCCGCCTTCTCCGGAGTCTGGGTATGTACCTCCACTGGGGGCATTTAGTGGTTGCCAGTCAGATTGCTGGCCGAGGGTACCAGTAATGGATCCAGTGACACCCGCTGGGCTGGGGCCACCACGGCGCCCACCGACCGGGTCCTGCCGGGAGTGGGTTTTTGGGCGATCATCCTCAACACTGCGTCCCAGGGTATGCTGTTGCTCACAGTTTTACTCAAGTTGGATGACGTCCCTTGCCCCGGGGTCCCCGGGGTTATCCCCGCCGTCATGCCAATGAGTCTTGTACTTTGAAAGATCTCTCCTCGGGACCACCCAGACCTGCCCCCACAGCTTCCAATATGTGCTTTTTACGGTGATGCGCATCGCAAAACACGAGAATTTCGGATCGACCTTCTAAATTCCGCAGTCACCTAGAAGTCAAGTTCTAAATGGCAATTGTCTGGTTCCCAAACGATGTCCATGTACCACAGAAGAAACACCTAGTCCAAGACCCCCCGTCCGGGGAGGAGAGAAGATCCCCCTCTCTCGTTCACGCCCCTAAGAGAAACACGAGCTGCAGTATCTTGGACTCCAAATCGGTCCAGATTTTCGGGTTCTCTGGTTCGCTTGTCTCGAGCGGGGGAACACTTCCGCTGTGGTGAAGTTCGGGTGGTGACGGCATGGGGGAACCGTAGACCATGCCCCGGGGGTCTGGTGGGTTGAAAATTGGAGGGGAAGGGGGAGGGGTCAATGTGTCACTTTGGAACTGCACTGGAGAACAGAATACCTCTGGGAGATTGGGCAAGATTGGATTGCTTGCGTTTGTGTAGGGTAAAATGGGGATGTTGGGCCTTTTGACCAGCTCGTATAGTTGCAAATGACGGGACATGGATGACCTACGCACTGTGCAGAAAGGATTGTGTGCGGATGCTTCGGGAAAGCGCCGTCGAGTGGGTAAGCAGATGGATTCCGATCTGAGCTGGATAGTGGCGAAGAGAATGAGGACTTCAAGAGCGAATTTTGCGGAAAGGTATGAGCAATTCTGGAGGAGACTTGTTTCTCTCAGACAATGGAAGAGACCACCAGTTCTTGAACAGAAAGAGTACAAGGGAGTAAGTAATCTAAAGCTACTGTCCTGATCGATGGGTCTCCTGGGATTAGGGCTTAGTGCTGCCGGGTATGAGATCCGTGGGTTTCCGCAGTCGTCCATCCTGTAAGTTACTGCACAGTCTATGCTCTTCTAAACAATACTGTGCCGCAAACAAGGGGTTGAGTTGGAAGGGTGTTAATCAGAGGGAAAGAACATTTGAAAGGAGAATAGAGTCAATTGTACCCCACAATCTGATAATCATGTCTGTAGCTTGATAGCTACTAGTATCTCATCCCACCGGCTGACCCAACACACACAGCATTCTTTACTGTCCATCCCACCGGATAACTCTTCCATCCCACCGCTGCTGACTTTTTGATGACGTGATCGAGAACAACCCCTGACAAATGAGAGGATGGGGTGAGTGTCAAGTCACCTCGGCTTTTCCCCTCCGGGCCCCGGCCCCAAGCCAGCCCCGCCAAGATGCGAGCCCCTCTTGTTTACAGGACTGTACAATAAATATCTCCTCACCCCTCCACCACATCGCAACAATCGTAGCACTGTATCCAGCTCTTCTCCATCAATCTTCATCACCTTAAGTCATTCACCACTCATACATCTTCTCAACCCAAACCCAAGCAACAAAAATGTCCCCCCTCTCCTTCCGCGAACACATCAACCTCCCGCCCTCAACCGCCACCCTCCACGACTCCACCCTCATCATCATCGACGCGCAGAACGAATACGCCATCGGCAAGCTGCAAGTGCACAACGTGGCCCAATCCCGCGCCGCCATCGCCGACCTCCTCGCCCGGTACCGCGCCGCCGGCGCCCAGCAGAACATCGTCCACGTTTTGCACCGCACGCCCGCGGGCGCCCCGCTCTTCACGCCGGACACCCCGCTCGCCGAGGAATTCGAGGAGCTGCAACCCCGCCCCGGCGAGAAGGTCATCTTCAAGCATTTCCCCAGCTGCTTTGCGCAGACGAAGTTGCACGAGCACCTGGCGGGGCTGGGGGCGGTGGGCAAAAAGATCGTGCTCGTCGGGTATATGGCGCATGTTTGTGTGTCGACGACGGCCCGCGCGGGCCATGAGCTCGGGTATGAGGTGTTGGTTGTGAAGGAGGCGGTGGGCGATCGGGCGATTCCTGGTGTCGAGGCGGACACGCTGGTGGATGTCGCGCTGTATGAGATTGGGGACGTTTTTGGGACGGTCCTCGCTTCAGGGAAGGAGATTGGGGAGTGAGAGAGGTTTATTTCTTTGGTAAGGGGTTGGATGGTGGGATGTGCGGGGTCGAGGATGGGTCTCGTTTATTGAGTTATGTGGAAGTGACATGAGGTATATAGTTTGGGTTTAAATTGGAGAATTGCTTTATGCTCAGCACAGAGCGTAGACAGGCGGATCGCAGCCGGTGGCTAGCTCGTAGCAAGGTGCTGCCAACCCTAAAAGCTGAGATTGATGCTGCACCTGACCATCTAATATCCTGTCTGCTACGGACAGTGTGCATTGCCCTGAGTCGTCCATCACTTCACTGGGATCCAGAAGTCTAGCATGACTCGTGTGCCTCTCATACGGTGGAGGCGGACACGTACCGTACTCCAGAACCTTTTCGCAAATGCTCCCATCCGGCCCTATAACCCGAGGAGTCATGTAGATGGAAAACGGGATACTGATCGCAATCTACTACCATTGTCAACCTCTTTGCTCTCGTTCTCACCAGAGGAGACAAACATACCGTATCGAACAACCGCCCGTTCCGATCCCGAAACTCCGCGCGGACCTCGAAAGCATGGTCGATCGTGACCATCTTCGTCCGCACGCTCTGCGAGCACAGGCTCACGCTCCGCGGCAGCGCCACTCGCGAGCTCACAGCCCACTCCGTGCCGGTGCAACTGACGGATCCACTTCCCCCAACGGGTGACTGTGTTTCTTTGAACAGGGAGTGGGTCCTCGAAGCGCTGACGGACAGGATATTCAGCGCTGCTTGTGCGGCGGTCGCATTCAGACGGATGTGGTGGCTTTCGATCACCTCTAATGTTAGGGCTGAGAGGTCGACGTCCTTGGATGGCGCCTGGAATCCCATGTCCACGGAGAAGATGGACCCGAAGGGGATGGTCGGGCTGGGGATCGAGATGCAGTATTCGATATTCTGAGCTGATTCGCCTCCAATCGTCTGTATAGGGCTCTTTTAGCCTAGTGAGACTTGCATATGGAAAGGGAGATGGGGCGTTACCAGTGGAGATTCCGCGGACAGCGGACATAGCTCCACTTCAGGGAGCTTGTAGATACTCAGGACTTGCGACACGACAATATCTCTCCATACTCGGCGCTCAACGATGGCTTCGATCTGATATGTATGGTAGTTGTGATCGGGGCCGACGGATGTCTCAAAGAGATCGCTCGGGATCGGAATGTCAAATAAAAATTCATATTTCCCCGCTGGGATTTGGAAGGAGCTGTGTGTTTTGGACGAGACGAGCCCTTGTTCTTCCTTGTAGGTGATGAGTTCTCGGTCTTCGGTGATCATTTCATTGTTTCGTTTTCTTCACAAGCAAACGAGGTTAGAAAACAAAAACAGCGGCTAGAGTTGAGGTTGGGAGAAAAATGTTTTACATTTTTAACCGACCGACAAGTCTGACTTTGATGGTTTTGGCCCATATGGCTTCAGGCAGGGAAAGGAAGAATTTCCCTGTCGCGGAGGGCATGCTTCCAGTAAAGTGACTTGTTGGAAGGAAGATGCATGACTTATCCAGTCTACTCGAAGGTGCTGTTAGGGCAGTACTCGATGGACTGACGCGGTGCGACCGACATACCTAAGGTCATAACGTGCTTTCTGCGTGCGAAGCATTATTGGATTTGAACGAAGAGTCTATTAACTGAATTATCAGAGTGATACTTTCTCAGTCAGCATGGAGAATTTCTTGTTCTGAAGCCCACTGGGTTGGTTTCATTTGTTTTTCTTATACTGTCTGCTGGTGAGCGGACTTGCCTAATTGGGGTCGGAGCCCCGAATTTCACTCATGCAATGATTCCGCCTTGCTTTGAAAGTAATATGAGAAATAACCTGACAGCTTTAATATCTCTTTGGATATAACCTCTACACAAGGCATTACTATCATCATGACACATGGATGTGGATTACATCCCACTGCTGGAATTCCGTTACTCCCACACCAAGCGCTTGACCATCTACTCTCCATCAACGCCAACACTATTGGTCACCGAGCCGAAGATCTCCAAAGCATGACCGAGATAATCTTGGACACCTCGCACCCGAGGAGTCATATCACTACCTAGAGGCAGAAGCTTCTCATTCTGATGGCTTTCCCCAACCCCCTCACCGACAATAACCTCATACAAAGCCTGCATGGCCTTGTCCTTGTCACCGTTCGGTTTGAGCTTCCCGTCTACCAGTATTCTCTGGATATGTTCCACCACCGTTCCCTTATAATTCTCCGGCAGGGGCAACTTTTCCAGAACCACCGAGTTCGGCATATTCGTGTTGAAAGTCCCGAGCACCACCGTCAAGGTGCGGATATTGAACGGAGCGACCTCCTTAGCCAGGATCTTGGTAAGTGCTGACCAGAAACCACATTTAGCAAATGCACCTCGACGAAGCAGCATCCTCCTCGCAAAGTTATAGTACATACCATCCAGTCCCGCCTTTGCGCCCGCGTACACCCCCATGGTGGGGGTGCCGTCCAGCGAGGCCCCGCTGCTCATGTTGACGATCACGCCCGACTTGCGCCGACGCATATGGGGCAGCACGGCCCGGATGAGACGCAAGGGGCCGAAGTACATGGTCTCCATCTGTGCTCGCACCTCCCCCTCGGCGAAGATCTCGACCGGGGCGTAAATGCAGTAGCCGGCGTTGTTGACCAGAATGTCGATGTGGTCCCCGCTGTGTTCGAGCTCGGTGATGACGTCGCCGCTTGTGCGACTGTCCACGTCCAGCTGGACCCATTTCCCGCCTGCAGACTCGATCTCAGTAACGAGGTCGGGGATTCGCGAGGGATTGCGGGAGGTCGCGATGACTCGATGTCCGCCGGCTTGGGCGGCGCGGGCCAGCGAGAGGCCGAAGCCGGAGGAGCAGCCGGTTATGAGCCAGGTGAGTCTGGTGGTTGTCATGATGAATGTGAGGATGGTGATGTTGATGATGAATGACAAGAATCAGAATATCAGCAGATCTTTCTGCCTTTTGAATATCACGCTCCGGGGATAGCGCTGCAATGAGGCCGTGGGAATAGTTACAGTACTCACTAAGTCCGCGGACTTGTCGTACCTAACCCCGGATAACTCCCTGCTTGCTGCAGTCTACTCGATGGGTGTCCACGCATTTTGTCAGTCGTATGACACGCATGAGGTTAATGAGTTGGCCTTACTGGCACATCTTATTGAGGCTATTTGGCGGCTCGAGTCGGAGTATTTCCCCAAGATTTACATGATTGTCTGTTCACTCGGCTGATATTCTCAAAATCCCTTTGCGTTGCTTAATTGCTTGATACTTATGTACAATCATGACAACAATATCAACAATGGACACTTTGACCGAGTGGTTAAGGTGCTGGCCTGCTAAGCCAGTGGGTTCGCCCGCGTGAGTTCGAATCTCACAGGTGTCGCATAATCTTTTTTCTTTTTTTTTTCCGCTTCCGAGCCCACGTATACTCAACCCTATCTTCCCTAGCCTGGGTCCTTCGCTGGATCGCCCATTTTGCACTAGATAAATCTCATCTACGAGTCTGCGTCAAATCATCAAAGGTGTGAAGCTGGAGTTAGTGGTCGAAGTTAAACAAGCGGCCGACTTATAATACCGAATAAAGCACTGCAATATCATTGCCAAATAAATAGTCCATAACAGTGACAGCAATTCTTTCAGTGGAATTTTAATTATAGAGACACTCTTACGCTGACCCATCACAGCCCCACTGCGAATATTGCCTGACTGAATGCTTCACCCCATCGCATCCTGCTCCCGCAACACAACCCGAGACATACCACCTTGTCTAATAGCTGTCCGGAAAGAAGACATCCCATGAGCTGGCCTAAGGTCTTGACTTGGAGAGACCCTATCCTTCTTCCGATCAACCATTGCGTTCATCACCGCCTGGTTCCAGATCTGATCGGCAGCAGTGAAAGGACACTCGAAGCTCCACTCTGCTCAAATTTGCACGTCGTGTTGCTCGGGCATGGCGTCTGGCTCTGCGGATGTCCTGTGAAACACCACCTCGACAGACCCGCCGTAGGCGATGCCGCGTGCTAGACGTTCGATATGAGATTTGAATGCCGTGGAACTACCATCAGGGAAGAATGCTTATTTGTGAAGCGTCCAGCTGGAACCAAGCTGGGGATTAGTTTTAGAAGAAATATAGGACTGGGCTAGGTGAGCATACCTTGTTCCAGTTGGACTTTCACGCAGCCAGCCAGCTACTATCTCCTCAAATATGGAGCCGTCCTGATCGGTGGACTTCTCCCATGCCCGACAGCCACTTGCATTGGTCGTCACGAGTTGCCCTGATCTGATTCCTACTACCTTCGTACAGTCGATCCAGAGATCAAAATCGATAGCTTTGCATTGATCATTCGTCATGTGCGTTCCAAGGATTTGTTTGGAAGCTTTGGGCGGAGACTTTAACTGCTCCCTCAAAGAAGATATGCGGTTGTCTGATGTGAAAGCCATTTCTGCGATTGGCGATTATATAGAGCCTCGATAAACAGAGGGGTAGACATAGGCAGGACACGATGTGCGAAGTGTTTCCCTTTTTAAGTCATTAATTGAGCTGGAGCCGAGACAATCTGCGTCATAGTGCATTCTAGATGAAGTGAATCTGGCCACACCGACGACATAGTCTCTCAATCTGCCAGCGGCCATTCGACCTCACCTGGCCAGGATGCTGCTCACCGCCCGTCGCACCCATGTCGATAGCCTCACATAGCTGAATTCATGACTCATCTTCTTGAGACAGTTGGGCACTGGCCAATGGTTTCTAGAATCAGACCAATATTATACTTGGCCAGGAACCACGAGGCACAAGCTGTTCTGTCCAAAAGGTCCCGGTGATAGAAAGGCGATCATTCCTTCAATTGGAATCCATGATATCTGTAGGGTTGCTACTGCTGGCGGATATTGTAACTTTCGGCATGACGATGGACGACGCACTGAATCTCTGCTTGGATGTTTTCCGAGGCAGCTTGTTCAAGAGCAGTAACCCTGGCGCAGATCTCGTGAAAGATCTATAACGTTGACAGTGCTTCATAACGCTGCACACGAGATTATCATGAGATAGCGTCGATGTTGCTGCTTGAGAGATGCGCCGATTCAGACTGTCACGACAGCTTGAGCCAGAGACTGCTACGGCTGGCTGCAAAGAATGATCATGACCAGTGTTGAAGCGGCTGTTGCTGCCACTCTTGCTGCTACTGCTGCTGCTACTGCTACACCAGTGCGCTGACTTCGAGACGGAGGATGACCCTGATCGCCGGACACTGTTTGGGTGGGCTTTCGAGAATAATGGCGAGGAAATAGTGGAGATATATCGTTTGTAAAGCAACCCACCTACTCCTAGTAGCAGCTGTGAATGCCCTGTTGTGGTTAATATTTTAGCTTGCCTCTGGGGATAGCCGCCCCCATACGCCGTCAGGGGTATTGTTATCATCGCCCTTTATTGACCCCCCCCAGATACCGTCATAAGAAACACCTACCCTCCGAGGACTCCCCAACTTCCTTCCATGCCTCTTGGCGGAATGGGAGAGCAGGAATTTGCCTGGACTAAATTATGTAGATAATATATGGGGTGGACTGGTAACAGAAGGTGTTCCCGACTGGGCCGCAGATCATGTGACTGTGCCTACGATGACCATCATTCAGCTAGACTCCCTACATCTTCACGCCCACCTTTCAGCATCAAGAGGCGTTCCTTCTGCTCGCCTGGCGGATCTTCCTCACCATGCTTCTTACTGGGGCTTCAATATCTCGCCTGTCACCCCGAATCTCTAGGCACTTTTTCCCTCGGCGCCCCGTGTTTCAACGCCCTGCATCACCAGTACGCGCTTGCTCACAATTATGCTATCCACTTCTCGACGCAACCAAGAAGCTCGAGGAAGAGACACTGCCATGGTACTCCGGATGAGTTCTATTCGGTGAAAATCGGCGAGGTATTCCCAATCAAGGTATCAGGTGATTGGTAAATTGGGCTACGGTGGATATTCAACCGTGTGGCTGTGCAGAGACCTACAGTCAGCTTACCTCTCAACCAAGTAGCGATGTAAAAGCCAAATCACCAGTCCCTAGGATGCATGATTATATCACCCTGAAGGTCTTCGAGCGCAATTCGGCAGAAGGCCAAAGAGAGGTAGAGACCTATCGTCACTTGAACACACTCGGCACAACAGATCATGCTGGTGCTAAGCTTTTCCGCAAAGCGCTGGATAGCTTCCAGATTACTTCTGAAGAGGGCAATTTTGGATGTCTTGTTCATCCCACCTTGGGGATAAGTCTCTATGACTTCCGCGCTCAGCTCAGAGCCAAGGTACTCCCCGAAAGTATAGTCAAGTTGACCCTAATACATCTCCTGCTTGCCCTTGATTACCTTCACACAGACGCTGGAATCGTCCATACAGGTATGAGTCCTCTCTATCCTACTCCCGAAAGTCTAACCGAGCTGTCTCAGATATTCAAGAAAAGAACATCATGATGGCCATCGGAGACCCTTCGATCTTAGCCGATTTCGAAGAAGAGGAGAAGTCTGGTCCTAGCCCGCGGAAGTCCGTCGGCGATCGAGTCATCTATGCTTCTCGAAAACTCAGGAGGACTACGCAACATGGTCGTTCTACGCTGTGTGATTTTGGTCAGGCTCGCCGTGGGTCAGATACCTACCATGGTGATATCCAGCCATATATTTACAGAGCTCCCGAGGTGATACTGCGAATGCCTTGGAACGGGAAGGTTGGTATTTAGAATGCCGGATGGCTGGTACGTGTTCAATTCTTCGGACCTCTTAAAATGAGTAGTGGGCAATCTCCATTGCTAATAACCTGTATAGACGTGGGATCTCTTCGAACAAGGACATTTGTTCCACGGGCGTGATTCGGACAAGAAAAGCTCTGATGCCCATCACATCGCTGAAATAATTGCTGTTATGGGGCCACCACCAAAAAAATGACGCAGAATAGTGTCTATGCGACCGAGTTCTTCGATGACGAAGGTATATATGAATCTTAGCCTTCCCACAGTGTTTTGCTGATAATCAAGTAGGGAACTGGAAGGGAGCAATCGAAATCCCTTCTAGATCGTTAGAAACGCTCGAAGGAAATCTGGAGGGTGAACCACGGCTACTTTTCCTCCGGTTCTTGCGCAAGATGCTCCAATGGAAGCCCGAGGAGAGGTTTTCGGCAAGAGAGCTCTTGGAAGACCCTTGGTTAAGGTCACCTTAATGACCAGATTTGCTTGGAGGGTGAAGTAGAAACGACACCGTAATCTGAGTCTCGGTTGTGCTAGGCATAGGGCACATGGGATGATCTCGAGTCTTACACTGTCAAGTGAATTATTTCCACTCTACAAGCGTGAAATATGATGGTCCAATAATGCATAATGATCGAGGTCACCAAACCAGCTGGTGATTTGCCTGTCTTGCCTGTACTGAGAGCCTGAATTTTCACTAAGCCTTTCAACTTCAAGGTAAGATTAGGTAAGGGCTGGCTGAAGTTGAGTACCTCAGAGAGGTGGCTATTTGTAAGACTTGCTTGGCGCGAGTTCCTCACGGAGCCATCTACAAGAGCGCGAACCCTATTACTCCCAAAGCAGCCAGTAAGCACGATCCACCAATTACCGCCGACCGCTGCGGCGCGCCATTCGCCCCCTTGGAACAATCATCGGGCGCATTCAGACCGTCGCAGAGCCGCTGGTGCTGGACGGCTGCCATACCCGCCGCGGTGTCCTTGTCGATGGCGATGCGACAGGGGTCCGGTGTGGCCGTCGAGTTGGCCGTCACGACGCAAGAGTCGCGGCCAGCGGAGCTGACGTCCGGAGGCAAATGCAGGGCCGTGTCGGTCACATTGATCGTGCCGAGGTAATGAAGGATTGCGCCCAAGAGTAGTAGTGCTGGAGGACGCCCTCGTGGCCCTCGTCCTTGGCTGTCGCCTCCTCATCGCAGCTTTCCCAGCGGAGCCACCAGTCCACCGACCAGTAGCCCGTGTTGTTGAGCGTCGGGAGATAGTGACATGCAACGTTCGGGTCTGCACTGCTGGAGAGATTGGCCCAGCGCAGATCGTGGGTTAAAGGAGTGATGGAGTTATTGGCGTCATTGCCGTGGCGGAGGCTGTAGGAGATGCGTAGGTTGAGAAGTTCGGCGTCCTGCGGGCTCTGGACTGCAAAGACAATGGGGAGCCAGTCAGCCGGCGAATACGTTTCGTTCCGAGGGAAGATCAGGCCTACTTCGACCGCGTGGGCGATGGCGACGAGAACTCCGAGTAATCCGAGTCTCATCGCTGGAGGGAAATGTATGACAAGATTTAAATCCCACACAGGGGCTTTCTAACTGTGAGAAGGAGGATAGCCGAGCAACGCAATGAGCATGACTTTCTACAAAAGACGCGTTAACGCAGAAGAGATAATATAGAATAGGGGCACATCCCTGGCGCCGAGACACTGTAGCGTAGAAATCGTAGGTCAACTTAGGGCTGACTCTTGGTTCATGATCCCCTTCCTCCCGCAGTCGCTCCAGTCTCCAAGAACCAACTCCAACCACGAGATGTCAAGATAGCTTGCCAAGTATGCATGCCAAGACCACGTAATCAAAAATTGGAGCGGAGAAACTGGTCTCGCTTGGACGGCCAAGGCTGAAATTAGGGAGATCTCCAAGCCTCGGTCAGATGCGAGCCCACGCCCGGAACCCAATTTCCACTTCCGGAAACTCGCCTCCGCGCCTGTCAGTCAAACCGGGCTCCCGCTCATCTCCGACAGCCCAACAACATCCCTTCACCGCAGCCCCAACATCTCAACTTCAGAAGGTCTTCATCATGCAGCTGAAGTTCTTGATCGGACATGATGGCCGAAACATCTCACGCGAGCATCTACGGCACGCTTGTGCCTCCTGCCGTCAGAAGAAGGTGCTTTGCCTGTACTCTCATTGCTTGGTGGACAATCAGCACTGATGACGGGAATAGAAGCGATGTTTTCACCATCAATCCCGACGCATTGTACGATCTGCACAGGTGTTATCTGACCTAGAGCGAGAGGTGCAAGAGAGCCCTCATGTCTCGTCGTCACAGCACAGAACCGAACAACGACAGCCCTCACATATGTCCCCCTCCGTCCCATCAACGCCAGGATCGATGACCAGCAGAGGGAACACAGACCCCGATCAATTCGCATGCGACACTAACCCTGTTGTCACTCTGTTGGATGACCCCAGATCAAGACACCTGGAGGGTCAATCTCAGATGGGGGACGTGGGAGCGTCATTACATAACGAATGCTTCTCCCCTCCGATATCAGAGTCACAGCCTCACGGACACACAGCGAATGAATTCATAACAAGAACTGTCCCCGTGCTACCCCCAAAACCACAGCAAGAAGCCTTGATCGACATCTACTTCCACCGCCTGCACCCCTTCCTCCCCCTCCTCGACGAAGAAGAAACCCGCTCCCAGTTCGCGACCAACACCCTCCCCGCCGCCCTCCTCCAATCCATCTGCCTAACCGCCTCCAAAGACCCCCGCGCCGCGCCTTTCCTCTCCCTCAACCCCACCCCAACCCTCCTAACCCTCGAAACCTTCGCCCGACTCCTCCACGCCGACATCACAAGGAACATGCCCAAGCAGCACGAGCGCAGGATCCTAACCATCCAGATCCTCGCCCTTCTGTCGTTGCACGCCTGGGGCCCCCACGGATGCGACGAGGCCTCCCTGGCATTATCCCAGGCCGTCCACCACGCCCACACGCTGGGCCTGCACCTCGCCCCGCGGGTGGGACGAAAAGCTACCGCGACGACACCACCCAGAACTGGAACGCTATTCTGGTGCCTCTGGAGTCTAGACCGATGGAACGCCGCCGTCAACGGCCGCCCGCTGCTGATCCACGACTACGACATGGACCAGGAGGTGCGCGACGTGCTGTCTCTCCCCATCCCCATATTCGCACCAGCGTTCCGCATCTGGTTGCGCATCGCCGAGCACCTCGGCCGGGTGATCCGATCGTACCGGCCTGTCCGGACACGGACTACCAGTTGCAGTTGCAGTGACAGCTGCGAACAGGGCCCGGAGCTCTGCACCTTCGAGGAACTCGTCTCGCAGTCCGATGGCTGGGCCACCGACCCCGAACTCCTTGGTAATTAGCATCGAGTCCAACCCAACTCCACCGAACCCTCAACCCCCCCAATTCACCCATTCCTAACCCTTGAACAGAACAACTGGAACTCTACCACCACGCCGTGATCCTCCTCTCCACACACTCCCAAGGCCTACAAGGCCGCTCCCGCTCCCGTTCCACGCAGATCCAGCAGAGCCAGGCCCTGCACAGCGTGGCGGCCCTCGTCCGTCGACACCGACCCCGACCCCGACATTCCCAAACCCCGCCCATCGCGCTATCCGCGTACACGATCGCGCTCGCCTTCTCCGTGACGTACAGCCACCTCAAGGAAGCGAGATTACCCAGCGCGCGGGCTCTGGCGCTCGAGCAGCTCGATCTGTTTCATGGGGCACTGCAGGCAGCAGCGAAGACGTGGTGGCTTGCCGCTGTTATGGCGCATTTGGGGAGGAATGCGCTGGAGCGGCTGGAGCGGGTTGCCCCCGTGGATGGTGGTGGTGGTGGTGGTGGTGGTGGGGGCGCACTCGACCCTGGAAATCAAGCCCCGGAGTATCACCATGATCTCGATCATGCGGGTAATGCTGATGGGGATACGCTACTACCCAGCGGTTCTACGGGTCATTTTCAAAGTGAGAGTCTCGAGGTTCAGACACCTGAGATTTCTGCGCTTCTGGAGGGCTGTTCCGCCCTGTCGGAGACGGAGTATGGGGCGTACTTTGATAGCTTTCTGCAGAATTTCCCGGACCCGGGGTTTGCGTTGCCGGGGCTCTTTCTGGGGGAGTCGGTTGTTGGCTGATAGCCCTTCTTCGGGGGGTTGGGGGATTTCCGAAGTGGGAAAGTAGTTATTAATATCAGGATACTTGGTTGACGGTGGTGAGCAACAGTGTAGACATGTGGCAATTCTATTTCAAGATTTTATGAACAAAGGCGAGTCTTGGATGGTACCCTTGTTGTTGAGGCTGTTCCTGGTTGAGCATCTCAGGGACAGCTGTAGATGTTACATATACACACTTGAGGCCAGGCAGAGTTCCAGACAGACCTACCGCTGAGATCGAAGCGGCACCTCCGTCGCAGGCACGACCGTCTCGAACCCGCCGCGCAGCTCCTCCCCACCCACCCCACAGATCCCACTCAGATCGACCTCCTCCCCCCACGGCAGAGCATCCACGTCCACCTCCCACCCCAGCAGACACCGCAGCACCACCCCAGCCCCGGCCTTACTCATCACCTCATTCATCTCCTTGCACCGCTCGTCACAGACGCACTCCAAGCAGCCCTGCGGCGTGAGGCACTGGCAGGCCTCGATGCGCTTCACCGCCCGGCGCAGCAGCACGTCCACGAACTCGAACGCCTTGCTCGCGATGCCGGATCCGCACGGCCCGCCCTTCGCATCATAGAAGGTCAACCGCGCGGGGCGCTGCCGTGCGGGGGGCTGGAGGATCTTTTTGACTTTGGACTCGAGCTGCTTCCTCGTCTGGCCCTCGTGCGGTTGGCCTTCCTCCGCGGCTAAGCGCAGGCCGCGGCCGACTTCCTTCTTCGCGACTTTGCACTCGGTGCGGACGTCCCCAGGGGAAGAGATCACGAAGGTCGGGAGCAGCGAGAGGATGGCGTGTTCGGCGGCGTGGATGGCCGCCGCGATGTTGAGGTTGTGCGAACGGAGGATCTCCAGCGCCCGCTTGGGGATGTCCAGCCACATCCCCTTGGTGTAGATGTCGATCGGGGGGTTGTCGACTGTGACGGCGTCCAGGATGCGACCGCGTTTGTCAATCTTGAAAAACCCGTAGACAACGGCGTGGATGCGGATTGAGCCAAAGAACGCGCGGCTTGGCGGGTCGGGTGACTCGGATGGAGCTTCAGTTTTGGCCGCGGCCGCGGCCGAGGCCGAAGCGGCGATGGAGAACGGATTCTGGTTGATGAACCGGATGGAGTCGGTTTCGATGGGATCGATGTCGGTGTAATCGCGTTGCATGGTGTTCCAGTCCACATGGACCCGGATGACGCGCGCGAAATGGCGATCGGGGTGGAATTCTTGGACGAGGTAGGTTTGACCCTGATGGAGAAAGATGCCTCCTTCGTAGATGGTGAAGAAGGCACGCGAAGCTTCCACCTCCTCGAGAACAACGTTGCGCGAATTGGTGGTGTCGATGACGGCGAAGTGCTGGTCCTCAGTGTCCCGGATGGAAACACAGCGGGACGGCTGAGGCCGGAAGCGCTCGTGACAGTGGTAGTAGCCAAGAGCATCGCGGGTGAGGCGAGTCGCGGCGAATTCGGCAAGCTGTGGTCCAAAGTAGGTGCTGTCCTCATCGGGGCGGATGGGCATCTCGAAGGCAGCACACTGAATGTGGCCTTCAAGGACCAATTCGTTGGCTAGGTCGACTTGGAGTTCGCAATTGGGCTTGGTGAACAATTCCTCGGGATTGCGCATATAGTGCTGGTCGGTGGGATAGCGATCGCCGACAAGAACCGAGAGCGAATCCTTGTTACGTCGACCTGCGCGCCCGCTCTGCTGGCGAAGATTCGAGATCGAGTAGGGGAACCCCAGAGTGATGACGGCGTCAAGGGACCCAATGTCAACTCCCAGCTCGAGAGCATTAGTGGCCACAATGCCCATCAATTGGCCCTCAAACATGTCTTTTTCAATGACACGTCGGTCTTGCGGGCTGTAGCCACCGCGGTAGCCCATCACGAGCTTCGCAACCTCAGCGCGACCCAGATTTTGGCATTCCGTCCGCACAGCTTGCAAGAGAACTTCACACATCTTTCGGATTCGACAGAACGCGATAACCCGCGCGCCACGTAAAATGAGCTGGCAGAACAGACGTGCCGTTTCGGCAACACTGTCCCCGCGGCCGGATGTTGGGTCGTTAGGATCTTTAAACGGCGTATTCCAGCACATAAATTCCTTGCGTCCCGATGGAGAGCCATCGAAGTCGATCAATTTCACATCTTCAACTCCAAAAATGGCCTTCATGTGCGCTTCCGGATTGGCTACTGTGGCCGAGCAGGAGATAAATCGCACCTGACGGTTACCTACAGCGGCGCAAATGCGGCGTAGGCGACGCATGATGAATGCGACATGGGATCCAAACAGTCCATTATACACGTGCAGCTCGTCGACTACAACGAACTTGAGGTTTTTCAGAAACGTACGCCAGGAGCTTTCTTGAGGCAGAATGGTGATGTGTAGCATGTCGGGATTGGTGAAGATAATACGCGCCTCATCTCGAATGTGGTTCCGTGCGGCCATGGGCGTGTCTCCGTCGTATGTCTCAACGATGGTGTCTTGGAGACCATCCAAAAACTGAAGCAGCTCCTGCATACTGCGCCTTTGGTCTTGTGCCAATGCCTTGGTGGGAAATATGTACATCCCGCGGCTAGCAGGATCTTTCTCCAGCTCATGCAACATGGGCACCTGGTAGATCAAGGATTTTCCCGAGCTAGTGGAAGTAGACACAATAACATTGTGACCATCGTATAAGTGATTGATGGCCTCTGCCTGGTGGGAATATAACTGAGTAATGCCTTTGGTATTGTACAATGCATTGACCAGATTCTGAGAGAGCTGGAAGTTGAGTTCGGCATGTATGGGAGCCTGTGCTTCAAACACTCGATGTCCCTCGGGAACAATCTGTGCCGTATACCAATCCATCTGCCGGATCTCTTCCACGATTTCCGACATGGATTTCCGGACCTTGGGGATCTGAGGTGGCGCTTTGACGGACGCCAAGGCCAACAACTCGTCGTCGTCCGGAGGGATGGGAATCCATGCATCTTTTTCCGATTCTAGTCGCATGACAGGGTCGAGTTTCTCGTCTTCGCAACGGACAAGAAACTCATCGATCGCGTCGGTGAACTTCTTATTGCGTTTCTCGATGAGGGCTAACATCTGCTTCTGACTGTATACGGGCATTTTGAGGTCCTCGTCCTTCATTTTGCGTCTCGGCTTTGTCGGCTCTCCGGTTTTCGGGTCTCTCACTTCCCGCTTGAGATCCTGGTCAACCAGCTCGAACAACAGGGTTCTGGTCGGAACGCCGTCTGTCTCAGGAAGCATGTCCCTGCCATAACCCAATTGTTTTATCTCTCGCTCCCCCGTAGTCATAAGCTCGAGTTTGGCATCGTCGACATATTCAAAGCGAACTGCTCGCGGCACAAGCACCCTAACACGAGCAATGTCCTCCACTGTCAACTCTTGGCCTTGCAACTGCGCTTGGACGGCTTGTTTGATGTTGCTGAACGTGGTCGCAAAGTGCTTTCGCGTGCAGCAGAAGGTGTAGACGAGGTTCAGGGCGCGGTGGGTGCGCGATAGCTGCTTGAAGGCGTCGGGCCACGGGGTGGATGGAGTTCGCTTCGGAGGTGCAGCGGCTCTTTTTCGCTTTTTACCCGGCTGTGTTGATGCAGGTTCAGCAGATTCTGAATTGGGAGTTGAACGATCACCTTTGCGACCCCTCTTGCCCGATTGCTGCGCTGGCGGTAGAGTCGTGGTGGCGGCTTGGGTAGCCTCGGCTGGTTTAAGCTCCTCATGGGATGTTTTCCTGTCCGTTTCGGTGGAGGGACAATCCACTGGAGCTCTGGGACGGGCCATACCCGTCACTCATGGTGGAAACAGAAAGGCCAGTGCTGCGAGCGGATATTGGCTGTTGGCACCTGCAGCAAGCAGTGCATCAGACGGGCTGAGGATTAATTTAAGATGGAGTTTACTTATTTGTTGTTGGTCTAGCGTGGAAATTCGAAATCTCGGTGTGGTCTGGGCCCGGACCGGATTTACCTTACTCCTTGAGCACTTTCGGGGATGACCAATCCGCTGGCTCAGCTGTGGTGGTTTCAGGAACTCATGCATGTCTCAAAAACAGCACGTTTCTCGATGGTCAGGTCAGGACTTCGAATACTACACATAGTACGGTGCTCTCTCGGACGTGCGTGGCTGGGAGTCTATCTCATAAGCACTGCAAAAGTAGTTACTCCGGACCGGTTAGGCTGACATGGATGAGTTTGTACTGCACGGAGACAGTACCTCCTAACTTGCCATACACCTTGCGTGCTGCATTGGGACTGACGTAGGCAGATGGACATGTCGCCTGCCAACGGCAGATGCTCTTTTTGGAAAGGTTATTGGGTTTTATTGTGACGATCAGGAACCAGCCACGGCAAGGCGAACCGATGGGGACTTTTTTTTCGATAGTGGATCCTCCCGATTCCTTTTTTTAGGCAGGCGTCGAGTAACACCTCACTACGTAGCACTGTAACACCAACCGAAACCAACCGAATCTGTTGATTCGATTCTACTCTTCAGCATGCGATTACCGTGCCAACTGTTTTGTTTTGTTTTGTTCTGTTTTCAATATGAGATGAGGCTCCAGTAGCCAATGTGCGCTGGTTCGCATCGCAGTCCCAGGAATTGAAATAACGTTTATCGACCTCGTTTATTCGATAAACAACGAGTGGGGCCAGTCATTTCGGATCAACATTGTTACCGGCGGGATCAAAACCTGCGGCGTCAGGCACCCATTCACTAGTGGTACTGTAATCTGAGGGCTCTTTTTGTGGCTGCGCGGGCGGGAGCTGCAGTGCTGC
The DNA here is from genome assembly GCF_003184825.1 of Aspergillus fijiensis CBS 313.89. NCBI lineage: Eukaryota > Fungi > Ascomycota > Eurotiomycetes > Eurotiales > Aspergillaceae > Aspergillus > Aspergillus fijiensis. The sequence continues at coordinate 98,947 of NW_024469050.1, read as the reverse complement.
AGTGCTGCAGTGCTGTGGGCTGGCCATCCACCACCACCTTCAGAATCAGTCAGTCACTTAGTCTAAGCTGGCTGGTCGCTTCTCCTTCTCACTCATCCCCCCTCCTTCAATCTTCTTCTTACCTGCCACCCCCATCTCTCCTCCTTCCTGTCTGTGTTGTCACTGCACGCCTGCTGCATGGCTTTCATCGTATTTCCGTGATCTTCACCTACCTGGAGTCGAGTCGGCTGGGTGTTTTGTTTACTGCCTCGGGTCCCTCTGCAGGGACTCCTGGCTTGCACTGGCCCTCCGAGCCCGCCCGCGTGTTATTGCAAGTTTCATGCCCAAGCACTAATTAAACCCCAACGTGTGCCCCGTCCCTCTTTAATCGTCATCTACTGCCTTCGTTCGCTATTGCTCGCGCTCGCCGTAAACCGATCTCTTGTGTACAACTTCAATTCGATTGATTCGATCGTGCCGTTGACTCCTATTCCCCTCCAAACTCAATTCGCTCTGGACCTTCGTTCCCCTTTTCGGCCCCTCGGCCTGGTGCGACACCGAAAACACACAAAATATCGCAGCGCAACAAAAACGCAGTCATAGCATTGGCTTACCACTCTTTCAGCCATGGCATCTCCTTCGCTCTCGGAGCTGGAGCAGCGCAATCGCCTGCCCACTCTATTTGAAGTTCTCAGTCGGCGAACGCTCGCTCCCGTCGATCTTTTTTCCTTCTACATTTATATGCGCGACCAGCAGCGATCAGTGGATTATCTAGACTTCTGGTATGTCACAACAGTCCTCAGCATAATGGGTGACTTGCGCGAAGGACGGTCGCTAATTGAGTGCTTGCGCCAGGCTGGATGTCTCACAGCATATGTCCCTCTGCCGTCACTATGTTCGTGAGCTGCGCCGATCCGTTCTTGTCGCGACGCCTGATCTGGAAAAGGCCGACAGCAATGGCTCTTCCGCCGCCTTGGACAACATCGAGCATCTCAATGATATCCCTCTAGTCGAAGCGGGACCATCGGGTTCGCGCCATGCCCTCTACGAATTAGAAGACCGCGACGCAAACCAACGACTGTCGGCGTTCCTCCGCTCGGACGGCCATACATCAGGGCACTCTTTGCAGAGCAGCTTAGGATCACAGAACGCTGCCCGCACAGTGTCGAACGAGCAGCCCCCGCAAGATGGCTCCGGGACTCGAAACGACTCGCCGTCGCCCGGGCACACGGTGGCACGTGCGGATATCCGCGCAAGTGCAGAGAAGATTCTGTACACATACTTGCTTCCCGGGGCTGAGAGAGAAATCGTTCTACCGGAGGAGATGGTGACGACGATTATCGATCATGTCGAGGACCGCGGCCGGGATGACCCCGAAGTGTTCGATCCGGCGAAGGACTATGTCTTCCAGGCGATGGAACGCGATGCATTCCCCGGGTTCCTGCAGGCCAAGGCGCTGGGGAACCTTGTGCCTTTGTCCATCATCGCCCGTCTGGCATTTGCGCTGATCAGCTTTGGTGGAGGCTTCTGGGGTGCCTTTTACGTGGTTCTTCGCGACAAGCCCCGACATATACGGTGCTGGGTAAGTCAATGTCTGCCGCTCCGGGTCTTGATACCTTTGCTGACTTGCGTCACAGCTGATACTGCCTTTTGCCGTGGCGTCTTACTTCCTCGTTTCGTACCAGTACAAACTCGACCCCGTCATGGCGTTCTTGGGCTACAGCGAATACACATTTATGACCTGGTCCCCGATCCGCGAACCATACGTGCGGAAGCTCCTGAACAAGCGCGCCACGGCAACGGCCTTGATCGCCTTTTTTGTGGCCACCGCGCTGAGCATTCTCTTCATCTTCGTCCCCGGCACCATGCTCTAGATGACGCAACCTCTTCTGTGTGTGCCAGACCTGCCTTTTGACCTCGACGTTATGCAGCGCCATCTCCTGTTCATATATCCTGTTCCGTGTTACCCCTTTGTCCCTTCGATTCTAGTAATTTTCCTCTTAGCAGATACCATACCTTGATCCTGACTGATAGTCTAATCTCAATCAATAATCTGGATATACTTGAATCATGACCTTTCCGTAGACCACCGGCAATGATTTGATGAGCGACCATCTAATACTCGCAGTGTAAATGTTTGTCGTGCAGCCGCTGAAGCGCCGGACTTGACTTATACTTGTCGATTCGGTTTACCGATCGATAGACATCCGTGGACCTATTTGCCACAATCCACAGATGACATCATGACTTCATAAACCAAGCAGCAGGTTAAACGTTCCGTATAAGAATGTCTCCTCTTCTCGCACAGTTTAATGAGACAGCAAATAGTTCATACTGTCACAATTAATACATCGAACATGACATCACTTCCCAAGAAAAACACGTCGACCAGCCGGTTTGACAAGAAGGAAGAGAAGGACAATTCCGAGAATTTGTTCGATCAAGGCCCTACGAGGCTCGGCGGTATGATCTCTCCGCTGGCATTTTGACGAAGTGGACTGATGACTGATGATGCGAGTCAATGCTCCAGGTACATACAAAGCTGCCTCGTCTGATGATATTGACTTTCCACACAAAGACTATCACGACGGTCCAGGGAAGTACGACGACGACGATGAGAACCCGTCCCGGGCTGTTGAGGATGCAATTCCCGCCAATCCGTCGTAGGCAGCGGGGATGAGTGTGGGATGCGGGGTGGTAGAGTGGGTGGACAGGTATAGGACTATGTACACAACTGAAGGGTTCTGTTTTGTTAACTTAATGCCTTTTTAAAACACACTGACACGTTGAATATGTATCATCTCTTCTTTTCTTATCCTGACCTGGGAGCCAGAGCATGGTCAGTTTTAGCCGGTCTATACCTAGCACATCAATAGAGCACATCAATAGAGCACACAGTCTCCAGACTTCAAGTAACTTCAGAGACTGAGCTTTCTGACCCTGTGCAAGAGCAATATACAGAACTGAGGGTTCTGAGAAGGGCTGAAAAGGCGGTAGGGGACACGGCAGAATACGCATGTTGAGAATGCAGTAATGGCCGGTTTGCATGGCTTGCATGGTTTGCACAGTTTGCATTGGATCGCGCGGCGCGTGTGGACGGAGAGTGTGATTACTTCTCCGTTCCCGGCGTGTTTACTTACTCGCTCCTCTCCCTCTCCCTCCACCATCGCAGTCATGGAAACTCAGGTTACCTCTTACGCTGTCTTCCTCATCTATCGGAATCGCGACTCTTCTGGTCTCTTTGACACTCACCAGTATCTATTGGACTCATTCCTCGTGCTTTTCCATGGGTGGACAAGCTCTCATGTGTTTCCTGTTGCATCTCTGGCCTTCTCACCTCTTCGCCTTTCCACCGTTCAAGGCACCCTCATACAGATCTTACCCCCTGGTACGCTCTCCAGCTCGCTGGAGAGTCTAACCCTAATGTAACCCCGTCGGTTCGGTGCCAACGGCTTCTTGCCGGCGGCAAGTTTCACGGTCATGCACGGCGGTTTGAGCCCACTAGTTGACTCGCATCGCTTTCGGGGGATCGAGGAGGCGAAAGGTTCCCGATGCTCAGAGCGCCATCCCTCCGCGGGGTGCGCATAAAGACGGTTTTCCATGCAGTTCCCGCCGCAGGGCACGCGTCGGTCTACCAATGCTGAGTGTAACGTACTGATCAACACAGGACAGTCTTCACTTGTTGCCGTGGTACTGAGCTGATGATTCGAGAGAGAAGGCAGGTGGAGCATGCCGGGCATCTTCCTCAGGAGGATGTCACTGGGAGCCCATAGTGGGCGCTGATTCAAGGAACTTTACAACCGTGAGCTTGATCATTGCATGTGCGAACTGGTTTACCCGAATACGAACAAACCGGGTGTCTTCGGACATACCGACTGCCTCACACACAGTCATCGAGTCTTTGGATTGATCCACTCGTCGGAAACCGGTTTGAATCTCTGGAACGGCCCAGGTGTTTCCACCGTTCCAGCCCGGATTAAACCGCAGCGAGGTCAATTGCAAATGGATGACTTCCTCATGGTCGATTGGATGATGCCATGAGGAGCCCCCCCCCTTGGGCTTGTTCGTCGCTTTCCAGTCTCGAGTCGGTCTCCAATCATGTATTATGTATCTTTCTCCGCCCCTAACCGGGGTAAAGCGGTTGGCCTCCTTGGTCGGTGTGACTCGGCTGTCCCGTGCATGCTCCCAATCCGAGAGTTGACTGGGGCCTTCGCTCCCTGCGTTCCAACTCTCGATCAATCCCGGGTACGAGACCGGCTAGTGGACTCGTGGATCACGGCATGACAGCCACCCGATCTGCGCTTCGCTCGCGAAGGTCCCGATCGATCGTGTTAACCATCTCTTTGCATCGAGCGGGTGCAGATAGATCGATGGGCGCTGACTCGGCCATAGCTTCGGGTATGGTCCCTCCCCTTGGGGAGAAGGAAGCGGTTTTTATGGATGTTTTGTTTGTCCGTTTCCCCATGCCCTCCACTGTCGGGCTTCTGGCGGTGGGGAGGAATCAAAAACTAGTCCGCGGGGGTACTGTATCACACACAAGAGGCTGAGAGGCTGTTGATCTTGGGAGACGACGTGAGGTCATGATCTGCGCATCGAAGGTTCAATGATGGGAGATAGTATGCTTGGTCAAAGGGGCTCGAGCCACGAGATCTGGGATGATTCAAGACTGAAATCTCAGCAGAGAGCGCGAGGTATATCTGGCCACCGGCTGTGTCCATCATGCTGGTGCCGCCTGTCCTGACCGTCGCTTCGGCAATGCCGCTACAATTGTTGCGTTGGTATACTCTCGATCGTCAGACCGTGCAGCACTGGCCTTTTGCTGTCTCGGATCCGTACAGGAGGCTTGTTATGGGACCTCGAAAGGGGATCAAAGCTCAGTGCTTGTCTGTCTCGTTTCTTGTTGTTTCCGAGGCTGTGGGGGCAGGGTCTTGCGTGGGTCACGGGGAGAGGACTGCGCTTTGAATTGTGGTTGGCAACGCAGGAGTCGAACACGAGGGATGGCCCAGGGTGGTGGGCCGCCGTTCCCTCACCGAGGGCCCGCGGTGAGGGAACGGCCCCCTTTTTTTTTATAAGTGCTCCAGATTCCCCGGTTGTCGCATAGCTAACTACGGTGACAGGTTGTTTTGGCGGCAACAGCTCGACTCGATGACTTCCGAACCGCGGATGTCGAAGCGAACGATCGGTCAGCGGCCTCGGTTTACTGGATCGGGATTAGAGTCGGTACCTTGGGTCTAGAACAACAAATGAGCTATGCAAAGGTTGCTAGGAACATGCAGCCCGCTCAACCTTTCAATCCAGTTCATGATAAGATTCCACCGTGTAACAATTGTGCATCCGTATAACCGACTGTGTGATGCCATTGGCGATGACAGCCTGTCCTTGTACAAACCTTGCCATACCTATCCCTAAATTTACCCACATTCCACAACTCGAACCCACTGCACCATCTCACCACCAAGAACTCCATGACCAGTAAAAATCACCAACCCATCAATTCCTCACAAAACCTATATACAGACGACACCCCCCCCCTCACAGAATCAAAAAGATTACCGCCCCATCCACCCCCCATCAACCGTAACCACCTCCCCAGAAACATACGCACTGGCCGCACTCGCCAAAAACACTACCACCCCCTTGAAATCCTCGGGCCTCCCCCACCGCCCCGCGGGGATCCGCGCCATGATCCCCGCGTTGCGGGCCTCATCCTGGATCAGCGCGGTGTTCATATCGGTGGCGATGTACCCGGGGGCGATGGCATTGACGCTGATGCCGCGGGCGGCCCACTCGTTGGACAGCGCCTTGGTGAGCTGCGCCACCCCGCCCTTGGAGGCGGCGTAGGCCGGCACGGTGATCCCGCCCTGGAAGCTGAGCAGCGAGGCGACGTTGATGATGGCGCCGCGGCGGCGGTGGCCGCCGCCGCCGCCGGTGGCTTCGAACTCGGCGGCGTCGCGGCCGAGCAGGTAGGCGCCGAATTCCCGGCACAGGGTGAAGACGGAGGTGAGGTTTATGTTGAGGACCTGGCCGTCGGGCGGGATTAGCATGGGAGTTTTGAGGGGGTTTGGAAAGAAAGGGCAAGGGAAATACCTCATCCCAGTCCTCATCCGGGAATTGCTCGCTGGGATGCCGGCGCTGGATGCCGGCGCAGTTGAGGAGGATGTTGGGCGTGAAGCCCTGGGCGGTCACGGCGGGGAGGATCTGTTTGAGGGCGTCGCGGGAGGACAGCTCGGCGACGTGGATGTGGGCTTTGCGGTGCAGGCGCGTGGTGATCTCGTCGCGCGTGGTGGTGTTGGATTCGTCTCGCTTTTTGGATCTTGACAGTTAGAATGTATCCAGATGTTTCCCCCAACCAGGGGGCCGACGCACCTGGATCAGAATAATGTCCGCGCCCGCTTCCGCAAGCGCGTACGCCATGGCCTGGCCGATTCCCCGCGTGCCGCCGGTGACGATGGCGGTGCTGCCTTCGAGGGAGAAGAGGGCGGGGATCGACATTTTCGGTTTGTTATTTGTCGGATGGGTGGTTGTATGTTTTGTTTTAACGTTAATTTGTCAAGGTCGTGGGGTTGAGTGGACTCGTAGTTCATGCAGTCTCATCAATTGCAGCGATATCAATGCCGGCGACTCTACAAAAGCTGTCTCTTTTCACAACGACCAACTGACTCACCACCACCCCACGAACGTGGGGGAGGAGCCCTTTAAAGCAACCTTGAAGTCATGGTGGCACTGATTCAATGCGGGGCAGCACCAGCGGAGCTCCTCCAGATTGGGATGATGCAATTGCCGAGGGAGACACAACATTGAACAGAGTCAAAGGCCGATGCCCCGCAACATCCTCCCCCGGCTATTGAAGTTTCCGCTCGGTGCTTATCCGATCGCTGTATTTTCGTATCAGTACCGTCATCCGGGACGAATGATACACGGAGCATCAGCAATTCAGCATCGTATCGTGCCATGAGTCTCTATGCACTACGATGTGACTAGCACATAACCTTGAAAAATCCAAGTCAGATCTGCATCTTGTCATCATGGTACTCATTTCGATGCCGTTTCGACGGCTTGAAGGTTCTACCATCTGACAGACTCCTTTGGTCTGGCTGGTTCCTCGGTACAGCTTCCAGTGCGTACTATTTTTAGTTGATTCAGTCTGATAGCCACACTTTAAAATATCAACCGTTCCTGCAATCTCGCCCAATAGCAGCAAGATCGCCGAAACATAAATGTATAATCATAGATACAGAGAAAGTAAACTCCCGCGGCTCTGCGCCACAGGATGATGTGTATGTGGTATCCATTGCGCCAATGTCGCCAGCTAAGTAGAAAATCAAAAGGATAGATGGTCTGGGGTCCCGTTAAAACGTTCATCGAAAGGCAGAGTCATGCCGTTTATTTCACCTCATTCGCATCCGAGAAAGGGCTTTCCACGCGCGGTGGAATGTGTCGGCTGCTTCGGTTCGAGCGTGTCCCTTCCGGGGTCTCGAGGAGTGAGGATGCCCGGGCGCTGGGTTCGGCCCGGGCATGATCTTGGAATGGGCTCTGGCTGACGGCAGGCGAATCTTCAATCACGGTGGCGGGACGCGACTGCGCATCGGTCTTAGCGGCCTCAGGAGCGTTGTCGCTGCGGGCCTGACTAGAACGCTTGGGAGTCTCTTCCTCATCGGACGAACTGGCGTCGAATCCGGACGTCGGGACTGGGTCTGATTGCTTGGTGCTGGTGGATCGAGACACGTTGGAACTGGTGGTTTCGGACTGCTCCTCGATGGTCTGCACGCCGGTGGGACCATTGGTGGTTTCCTTCTTCTTTTTCGATGCGCCTCGAACCATGACTGGTTTGGCGGTCACCGTCCGCGCCACGATCGAGCTGTTGGTGGTGGCCGCTGAGAGGCCGGCCTTGGCCAGCTGGGCTTGGGTAATGGCCGGCACTGCAGGAGCATCGCTGTTAGCTCCATTGATGTTGACCACGGCGGCACGCGTGCGCATAACTTGTTGCGCCGGCATCGGACTGACGATGGCGTTGTTGCGGTAGATGGTGGTGGCCACGCTGCTGCGTAGGCTAGGGGCGATGCTGCGACGCTCGTTGGACATTTCCGACCAGGCCGAATCACGAAGGTCGCCAGGCATGAAGAAATGTTGGTCGGGGTGGGCACCAGGGAGCGGTGGAACCGGGGGCACCAGACTCCCAGGAGTCTCTGGGGGCGAGCGATTGGTGACACCAGGGATGTAAGCGATTTGGATCACGTTCGAGGCGCGAGTCAGAACGGTAGAGGCGATCGAATTCGTGGACTTCCTGGACTGTCTCGTGTCGGCAGCCACGCTGGACTTTTCGGCTTCGGATGCCTCTTGTTGTTCCTTGCGCTTCTTCCTGATGAAGAACCACCATACCAAGAAGGTCACTATCGCGATGAAGGCGATACCACCGACCACACCCCCTGCGATAGCACCGGCGTCTGTCCCGCCGCCACCGGAATTATTGGAGGACCCCAAATCTCCGCTGGTTGGAGATTTGACACATTTCGTGGTCGCGCACTGAGTGCAAGATTGACTGACCATCGTACAGGTGTAGCCATCATCGCAGGTGGGGCAAGCGGGCGCTGAGGAGGAGCATTGTACGCAGCTTCGGAAGGCTAGGAGGGAACGGGAGTAGAGGACTGAGAAAAGCATATTAGCGATCGGGAGGCACAGACCAAACCGTAGTGTACGTACCGTTAGGAGTGGTCGAGTCGGAAGGATGGAAGGACATGACGGGCGATGGAGTGTTGGAGTTGTGGTGGGAGAGATGGTTGATGGGGGGGGGGGAGTCGGTCGGAAGGGTCGTAGCAGGACGCTGTGTTCTCAAAACAAAGAGGCTAGGGAGAAAGAGAGACGGAAAGGGCGGAAAAAAGAGTGGCAGGCCGATCAACGGCGTAAAGAACGTGGGATATTGACTTTGCGATAAAAAGAGTGTAATACTCGACAGACGTCAAGTCGTGAAAATTGGAGGCTAGGTCATACAAGAAAGAGAGCGCACGAGAGGAGAGAAGAGGAAGGAAGATGAAGAGGTTTAGATGAGCGAATGACTGTTGGCGGAAGAAGATTGGGTGGGAGATTGGCAGGCAACAACGCGCATAGCAGAATGCAATGAATCCAAGTGGAGCTCCCAGGCTTGGGGCAATGGGAGTGGGTAGGATACTTTTTTCCCCTCCCAGTCGGAATGTCTGCAAGTCACGGAGTAGTTACGGAGGAGACAAATCTGTAACGTCTGGGGAGGGACCACGCGTGGTGGCTGCCAGGTACAGAGCAGACGGAGCCAGCGCAAGTGACAGGGGAAAGTCAGGGGAGAACCGTGGGATGCAGGTTCGGAGGAAGTAAGGTAAGAGAGAGAGAGAAAAGAAGAAAAGAGGAAAAGAGGAAAGGAGGAAAAGAGGGAAGAGAAGGAGGAAGCTGGTAAGATAATCAATCAATCAATCAATATTTAATGAGAAGAATTGAAGAATGGATAAATTAAAGAGACCGACAAGGAGATGGAGAGAGGGGGGGAAGAGACGGAGAGAGTGAGATTGTGAGAGTGAGTGAGAGTGAATGAGAGCGAGAGAGAGAGAGAGAGCCAGACCTGCAAGTACGGGTGGGAGAAGCGACTAAGCCTGAAAGAAGAGGGTGTGGGTGGTGGGTGAGTGGGTGAGTGCGGGCGGGAATTGCGTTGGTTGGTGAATGGGGGGCTGAGTAGTAGTAGTGACACCCACTGCAGTCCACTCTGCAGTCTCCGCCTTATTCCTGCCGCGTTATCTTGGTACTAGATAGTCTAAGAGAAAGACTCCAGTTGATGGATGGATGGATGGATGGAGTAGACGGAGACCATTCCGTGGACAAGAGAGCCATTCCCAGCATACACTGCATACACTGCATACAACTGCAGTATCATTGCACAACACCTGAACACCTGAACACCTGAACACCTGACTACATTTACAATAATCTGCAATCTGCAATCTGCCACCCCCCTGACACGGACCCAAAAATATCGAACCAAAGGATCGTGTCTCAGGTGCTCAAGTGCAGGTCTCGACCGTCGCTCGGTCCACGTTGCTTCCGTTGTCTTTCTTCGCCCGGAAATTAACACGGCTGGGCCTGGAGACTAAGCACCCACCGGTGTTTTGCCTCTCTACTCAAAAGGCATGGATCCTCTGGACCTCTCTATAAAATCAGTCGACTGACACTGCACTAGTGGAGTAGTTTGATGGGTTGATTGCTCCATCTGCCGAAAATCTGGTCAAGTTGAGTTGTCAGAGATGAGAGAGATCGGGGCCAGTCAGGGTCAGGTGACCTCGCTCCCCCCTCCCTCTCCCTCCCCTGACGGACGGGCCGTCGGCCGCTTTTGGTCTGGTTGCACCGCCTGGCCGACTCGTGTTCTCTCGCTGCAGGAGGCCGTTCATGGTGCTGTGCCTACGCTATCGATGGGATGGTACTCCGTTTCGTACAGTAAGTAACCTTCGAAGTGACTTGTCTATCATATGCTCTAGTACTAGTAGTTCAAATGTGTAATCTTCCATATGGACACTGATCACTACAGCTGACAGGATGCAACTACCTAGTACTGTGCACTCTCGAAATGACAATACTACATATATTGCTAGCTATAGTCGCACACACTCGTGCTCCAAGTCCAAGATCATCGTAAGACGACAATTTATAAATTAGGAACGCAACCACTCCAACTGAAGGCTGGATCATCAGCCTGAAGTAAGCGAAAGGGCGCAAGCACGTGCATCAGATGGGTGTGATGTCTACCCTACCTCATCGACCGCACTTCAACCACCCTGACCCAATAATGATGACGATTGAAGCTTTCTGAGTCAAACAAGATGATCGCCAAAGAATACATCTTCCTCAATGGTCTCCTCGGCCCCAACATCGTCGTGCGCGAGAGTAAGACCCCAAGATACATACAATACCCCCTCGAAAACCCACCAAGACCGGCAAGCCCGTCCGACAGGCTGTACTGAGCGGACGGGTCACTCGAGCACGCAAAGCTGCCATCACTAGCAGCTACAAGGAACCAACTCCACCAGAAGCTTCCCATAGCGAGGATGCGATTTCGGGGGGGAGCGATCGCCAGAAGGACCTTCCGCCGGTTCAGGGAAAGCCACCGGCTTGGGCAGAGGTTTGTCCCATGTAACCCTCATAGAACCTCATGATGAAAGTCCTCTAATGCGAGAGCAGTGCCGGCCTGACCTCTGTGATGCCCTCCCCTGGTTCCGCTCCGCCCAAGGAGGCTACTACTACAATGGCAGTCTGTGCTACGGCTGTCTGGTGGATGCGGACTCGGGAGTCCGGGCCTACATCGATGACGAAGTTGTCATAACTCGAATGCAAGTATCACCGAGGCCACAGCATGCTCAAATTACCTAGCGAGTGCACTCAATCGACACAACTAACCTCGCAACTAGTGGCGGTGGGTGCACCAAAGACGCAGAGGGGAACCTGGTGCTGCTCAAAGATCAAGACACTGATAGCGTCATCTTAAGCAGCGTGATGAACAGCTGGAGGATGCAGAACCCGGTCGGACTCATCATTGGTACGTAGACGACCGGCTTGACGTGGACATCTCGTGTTAAGCCCTTGACAGGAGATCGAAACAAGCAATTGAGCCGGAAACTCCCCCACCGATACAACGTGATGGCCTACTTCCGCATCACAGACGTCTGGCACGAGCAGATCGGCACGAAGAAAGGCGCCAAAGTGCGCTTCGAGAAGCTGGACCTCGCCGCGACAAGCTGGTGGGCGGCCCCGGGCACCACCCCATTGCCCGTGGAGCAACGGGACTTCACACTCGGCCCCGCCACGAAACGCTGCTCGAGCTGTGACCGCGACAGCAAGCAGGTCTACAACGAGGGCTGGATGTGCCTGACGCCGTCCTGCGCCCGGTTCTGGAAGGTCAACGGCGCCACGGCGCCGCCGGGGCACCTCAGCCTCAACGCGGCATTTCTCCGCGCCCGGCTGGCCCCCGACCCGCAGATCCAGCCTCACTTTGACCTGGTCCCGGACCTGCTGGCGACCCTGGCGGAGGACCAGGGCGACCTGGTCTTCAAACGCATCGCCTGGAAGGGGATCGTGTGTCCGCTGTGCTCCCGCTGCATCGCGCGGCGATTCTGGCGCGGATGGAAATGCGCCGACGAGCTCCTCCAAAACCCGTCCCAGCAATCGCAGCGGTGCAGTTTCGAGCGATACCTCAAGGTGTCGCCGCTCTCGGTCCGGTCCGTGATTGACGAGTTCGAGATCCATCCCGCCAAGCGGGCGCTATACTTCGACCCGAAGCTGCAGCTCCCGAGCGTCGACGACTCATCCTTATACCCGTACCGAAAGTTAGTGTACACTCTGCCCGGTGTAGGGTCGGTGACGCATCTGGTGGCTAACCGAGCGATCAACACCCGCGCCAACGGGCCGGATGATCTGTTCAGACGGCTTCAGTCGGTGGATCTGGGACTCCAGCGGTATCCGCTTCAACAGAGTGTCGGTGGGTGCGCCCCTCACCCTCACGGATTCAACGCCCGATCATCACGCTGACCTCTTGCACAGTCCGCGGCACTCTGACGTCTCACTACGCAGTGAACTATGTACGCCCTCCCCCTCTGTTCCTTCTACTATCTATTCCACTCCCAATCCGTCGATCTAACCCTCCACAGGGCTGCCCATACAAATACGTCGTCTCCGTCGCCAGCAAAGGCTTCAACGAAGCCAGCGACGAGGTCCTCCGGGCATTAGGCCGACTCACCTGGGCGACCCAGCAAGCGGTCACCAGCGCGGGAGACGCATTCCTGCGGCCCAACGAGCTCCTCCTGCTGGGATACATGGAGGATATGAAGATCGGAGTAAGCCGAATCCCTGACCCCATACCTAACCCCAACCCCCAACCCCCTTCTCCGCTCCCCCACCCCACTTCTCGAGAACCCTAACGGAGTCAAACCCCCCTAACACAACCCAGTACCACGACGACGGCGAATCCTCCCTCGGCCCCACCATCGCGACCCTCTCCCTCGGCGCCCGCGCCACCATGCTCCTGCGCATGAAGTACAAATACTACCACGGGTACACCAAAGCCAAGCGGCTGGTAGACGAAGACCCCGCCCTGGACGGATGCGCCCACTGCCCCGAGCGGCAGGCGCTGAAGCAGACTCTCGACGCGGGCGCGATCACGCGGGAGGAATACGAGGCGCAGCGCCGGAGACTGCCCGCCCGAAATCGGAGGGGGGAGGCGCCGCCGTGCCTGAGGATGGAGCTCAACCATGGGGATCTGGTGGTGATGCATGGGGAGGGGTTGCAGCGGTTTTATGAGGTATGCTTTTTTTTCCCCGGAGGACACAGAGGGAAGGGCTCATGCCGATGTTTGACGATTACTACTGTAGCATTCGGTGGTCCCCGAGAAGAACCTGCGGTTCGCGCTGACGGCGCGGTATATCAAGCCCGAGTTCGTGGAGGAGGCGGACAGGCAGAAGGGGGTGTTTGCGCTTACGGAGGAGCAGGTTTATGATGGGAAGTGAGATCCCAGAGGAAGAGGAGTGTGCAGTGGAGTGGAGTGGAGTGGAGTGCAGTGCAGTGCAGTGCAACGATGGGCTTGCTGGATAGTCTACCACCCTCTATATAGCTTTGCTGGTTGCTACAATATATCCAATCACTGATCCCGCCAATTCTCCACCCCATAGTCCACTGGGACCGGATGGTAGAAACTGAACCGCTCGAACGGATCCCACTTCCGCTTCAACGCCGCCAACCTGACCAAACTCCTCTTCCCATACCACACCTCGGGCCCCTCGTCCCCATGCGCATAGTTATTGTAGAGCACCAGCTGCCCCCGCCCCTCCGGGTCAACAAACCCACTCGTCCGCGCAAACCACTCCCGGCTCTCCACGACCCACGCATTGACCCGCTCCTCCGCCTGGTCATCGTCATCCACAAACGTCGCCTTGAAGAGCACATGCGTCTCGATGTCCCGAAACGCATACGCCATGTCCTCTCCCCGCCTGTCCCCCAGCTTCACCGCCTGCGTCGGAAACCGCGAAAACACCACCGACGCCGCGATCCGACCATGATACTCCCTCGCAAAGCCGGCAAAGGCATCCGTGTACTCCACAAAAGTAGCGACATCGGTGCGCCTGAGCCCGGCACCGCCGTAGATGAGCCGGAGGTCGTGCTCGCAGGGGGAGGGATCCTCGCTGAAGAACAGCTTGGAGTAGAGTTTGTTCCAGGGCAGGACCGGGGCGAAGCGGGCGCGGAGCGGGCCCAGCGCGCGGAAGCGCTGGAGGTAGGGCTCGGCGGCCTCGGGCGGGCCGTAGTAGATGAAGTTGACGAGGATGGTCGCCTATCCTTGTTTCAGCATGCACGCCCTTTCCCATCCTATACTAGCAGGCGGGTACGAGGTGAAAACATACCATATCCAACCCCGGATTCCACCCCAAAACCACCGTCAACGCCAACACATCCGGCAGATTGTCGTCCCCGTCAAACTCCCGCAACGTCTCCCACACACTCGCGTTCGCGCTCGCCGCAAACAACATATCGCCCTCCAGCACCTGGCCCGCGTTCGTGGCCTCGTACACCTGGTAGGTGGCCTCGACCACGACCCCGAAGTTCCAGCCGGCGCCGCGCACGCCCCAGAAGAGGTCGGCGTTCTCGGTCGCCGACGCCGTCACCACTTCCCCCGCCGCCGTGACGAGCGTCGCCGAGGTCAGCGCGTCGATCATCAGGCCCCGCCGGCCTTGGAGGGGGCCTATCCCCGCCCCCAGCGTGGCGCCGATCGTGCCCACGCATTGGGCGGCGCCGGTTTCTGGTTCCCCTCCCGCCGCCGCATCGCGGTATTAGCTTGGCAATTGGGAAGGGATGGAGGTGGATGGAAGGGGAAACAAGAAAATAACGTACGGATCTCCTTCCCAGCAGCATACAGCACATCCCACATCTCCTGGAACTTGGTGCCCCCGCCGACGGTGAGGCGGTCGCCGGCGGGATGGAGGTGTGCGTACCGGAACCCGCTGAGGTCGATGTTGATGCCCGCCTGCATGTGGGCCAAGGTGGCGGAGACGCCGTGGCCGGCGCCGGTGGCCAGGAAGGGGATGTCGTGGGCGTTGGCGGTTTTGATCTTGGCTTGGGATTAGCTCTGCTCGTGGAAATACTTGGAAAGATCCACTGGGGTACGGGGGGAAGAAGAGTACAATGTTCTGCACATCCGACACAGTCGCTGCCCGGATGGCTGCCCTATACGACGGGGCCTGGTACGCGGACCAGCGCTGCTGGATCCGGTCCGTCCAGTTCGGCCACGTCGGGTAGATGATCTGCGCGTCGGGCGAGAGGACGGGGCGGAAGAGGGATTCGAGGTCGGGGGTGTTGTGGGGTGCGCTGTCAGTAAAATTCTGGGCGTGGGCCGCGAGGGCCAGCGCCAGCAATAGTATGAGGGCAGAAAGGCACGGCATATCGGTTTCGCATGCTTGAACGGTCAGATATGTCAGATTGGCGGGACAAAGTCGGAAATATAGCCTCGTGGGAGGGCATCTGTTGGGCCCAGCTAGTCTCTGCCGCTAATCGATGCTAAATATCTTGGCTGCATTAACTGTTCACGTAGCAAGCCCTAGCCCCGGGTCGGAGATGCTCGTGTCCGAACATGGTGAGATTGCATGTCTGTTCTGTGTTGCTGATAACACATCTTATACTTGCGTAACCTAGGCGAGGAGACTTGCTGCTGTGGCGCAGAAATACTTATAAATAGTTAGTATCAACGGTGCTGTCGATCAACCTTAAAGGTAGAACGGCGGCCGTGCGTAAGGCTTCCCGGGGCTATTCAGCCCCCCTTGAGGCGTCTACACCACCCTCAGTAAAGATCGTATCTCATCAATTAAATCTACCACTACCATGTATCAATACCGATGTGCATACATCCCACTCCCCTCAAAACTCCAACTCCTCCACCTCCATTCCACAATCCACACACGTCTTGACCCCGATCCCCGTCTCGGGATTCTCCACCGACCGACCCCATTGATGCACATGCCGCCCGCCATTCCCCAGATCGTCGCCGAACGCCCCGCCGGCCGCGCCCATCCGATTCCGCCGGTACGCATCCACGCGCGTCCGCTTCTTGAGGTCCTGCAGCTTCGTCTTGAACTTGGCCTCGCGGCGCCGCTTCTTCTCGCCCTCGCGCCGCTCGAACTCCGCATCCAGCGCCTCGGGCGACCCCCACTTCTTGTCGGAGAAGGCATACTCCTCGACCTGATACCGCAGGTAGAGCATCATGTTGTTCCACGTGGACTTGTGGGGGTTCGGCCGCTCCAGATGCGGCAGCAACTCTTCGTCGCGGAGCTCAGCTACCCACAAGAAGTCAGCATAACCCATCCCTAACCCCCGCCGATATATCCCGTACCCTCGAGAACCGGGGAAAGGGAAAGGAAACACTCACGATCCGTCAAAAGATAATCCTCCTTCGCCTCCGTCTTGGTCAACAGACTGTACCGCTCCGGAAACCGCTCCTTACAGGCATGACAGATTCGACACCGCAACTCCTCCTCCCACTTCCAATCGATCTCCAAGCTCCCGCACTCGCGACACGCCTTCTGCTTCTCCTTCTCCTCCAGCACACTCAACCCGGGCTCGAAGGGCCCCGCGCGCTCCCGCCGCAGCGCCTTCACCAGCAACTGCCGCTCCCACTCCTTCTGCGTCATGCCGGCGGGCTTCTGCTCGGCTTTGGGGTCCTGCACGTTCAGCGCCTTGTTGTGGGGGTCGTCGTCCACCGATAGAAACCCGCCTTTCGTGTCCGTCATCTTGCTGAAGTCGTAGTCGACGAATTTCGTGAAGTTGCGCGCCGGGCGGATGGTATCGAGGGGTCGGGTTGTAGAAGTGGTGGCATCGCGGACGGTGGAGGGGGTGGGTTGCGCGGTCATGGTGGTGTAGGTTCTTTTGACGCCTTTCGTTGCGGCGGCTGCTGCTTCGGCATCACGCTGTTCGCGGATGGCTTTGGCTTTCATGCGGTTGATTTCCTACCAGATTCCACAAATTGTCAGGAAGGCTGGATTAAGAAAAAGCGAGGGAAGGACGTACGATCCGTCGCAGCTGCTCCGGAGTGAGCGGGCCCCGGGGGAGCTCACCGGGCTTGGTGGTGCCCGTCTGAGGCGGAGGGGTCGAGGGTCGGTCGGTTGCCATTTTTTTCTGTCCCTCTTCGACTTGTTCGGATCGTAGGCTTTGGAGTGAGGAGGTGTAGATGTAGATGTAGAAAGAGTAGGAGGCGTCGCGGTCGCGGTCGAGGCCGTCGCCACATCACGTGCCGATAAGCATTTTAATTGACGTGCGATAAGAATTCCCCCCTCTACAGACTCGCCGCTGCCCATGTGAAGTCAACCCTAACTTCGATTTTCTGGAGTCGGGGTGAAACTCTATCGCCAGTCCATGGTTAGGAGAATCAGCGGGGAGAACGGTAGAAAGCTTGTTCTCAGCAGTCTAGATGTTATGGACTATGCTCATTCATGCAAGCTGGGTGTCTCAGCTGATGATGAATCATGATACCCGATTCTCATGTCAACGACTGCGAACTCATACCTTGCATCAAGGAAATGGAAGAGATGAGCATCGACCCAGAAACATCTATTATACTCAAATCAGGCATATCACCTCAAGAACAGGTTTAATGCCTAGCGACTCCAGATCAACCACCACAGACAGCCGATCAAGTAAACCCCTCCCTCTCAGCCCTGACCAGCAACTCCTCCAGCCGCACAAACTCCATCCCAGCAAAGAACTCCTCCTTCTGCCGTAACGTCTTCTCCCGGGGGCAGCAAATCGCCCCTTTAATCGTACACTCCTCCAGCTCCGCCAGCGCGATATTCGGATCATCCGGGGGTGTCGGATGGTGCTCGACATCGTACTCGATCTGCTCGACGGACCGATACTCCCTCTTAAAGGGACGGCCTTCCATCTCCCGGTGATCAGCACGCAGCCTCCAATCCCCTTAGACACAGAGTATGATACAAGGCAGACATACCGTAATACTTCTCCAACAACCCCACCGCCTGATTAAACGTGCTCCATTCCCCAGCCACATAAGTCACCGGTTCCTACCACCCCAACAATTAGCACCTTGCATACTAGGTACACCATCCCATCCCATCACCCCCTAACCCCACTCCCACAACCCTAGCCCTTCCCCGCTCCAAGCAAGGCAAGAAAAACATACCCACCGCTCCCGCCCCAGCAACCGCACCACCGCCCTGGCCAAATCCCTCGACCACGTCCACGACTGCGCCCCCTCCCCCGACCCCTTCACATGGTACGTCCACGTCTGCGGATCGACCGGAAACTCGCCGGGGATGTACGCCATGTACGACTTGTGTTCCGGTAAGAAATAGTCCATGAACCAGCCGTGGTGGACCAGCGTCCACTCGACGTGGTGACTGGCGGCCCGGGACCGCAGGATCTCGCGGAAGGGGGCGCGCGTGCCGCCGTAGGAGCGCGGCAGCAGCGGGAAGTCGTCGACGTTGCCGGCCCACTCGGACGGGATGAGGCGCTTGCAGGTCTGCGAGGCGATGCACGCGTCCAGGAGGTGGGTGTGCAGCGGAAGGTAGGCGTCGTTGGGGCAGCGGATGAGAGAGAGGAGGGTGGTGGCCTGCATGGTGTTGAGGATGGGGAGGAGGGAGGTCGGCGTGTAGTCGGTTTGGTGGGTGGTGATTTTGGGGTGGTCGGTCCAGGGTGGGGGGTTCTTGTTCTTGTTCTGGTTCTTGTATCAGATAGTGATTGTGGATTCTTGTGAGGGGTGTGGGAATGGGAGATGTGGGGGAGGAGACTTGGAAGAGATAGGGTCTGTACCGATCGAGTTAAGATGGCAACGGCGTAGTCTGGGCTGCTGGTGATGGCTTCGGCGAGATACCGGCCGAATCCGCCGGTTCCGCCGGCGAGGACGATGACTTGGGGAGCCATGATGCAACAGGAATTTCGGGCTTCGATTGTGATGGTGAACGGCGGGATAAGATGCGTGTGGGTGGGCTCAATGCTGCAGTGTGCATGTTGGTTGGGGCCGGTATTTATGTACTTTAATTTTCAAACACATGGGCGACAGTTGCTTTCGTCAGTGGATCGACCTCGGATCTAGCTGCGGTGTTACAGTCTCTGACTCAGAGATAATGCAGTCGACTTGACTTAGATGTCCTGTAGGTCGCGCTGTGTCAGAACTTTACTGTCGAGGATGTGAAGTCTCAGCAGTTGCTAGTGATACTCGTGTTCGGGGCACCCTGCGAGTGGGGTTGTCACTGATTTAGGGTAGACATCGAGTTGTCCAACTTGTTTAGCTCGCCGAGGAATTGGAATCCCGAGGCGATCAAGGTTGCATCGATGCGACATCAAGTCAGCCCAGAATGGATTGCGAATGCTGACACACGTTACATCTTCTCAAGATCATGGCTGGTGACACAAGCATGGTCAAGGAGGCGTGGAAGGGATATCCCAACTTACCAGTCTATGAGATCGTCCGGACTGCCGAGTATAGACCCTGAGAACTGCCATATAATAGCTCCATCCGCTCGTGCCCGCCTAAGTGTCTACCTTGGCAAGAACATGTCCCAGCTGTAGGATTCATCACTGCCTGCACAACAATGACAGAATCACCAACCATGGAACCACCAAGCAGCAAGGGCGTACAATGCGTCCCCAAAGACACGCCCCTCCTCGAGATCCTCGCCCACATGAAGCGCGACGGCGGGGTGATCATCAAGGACCTGATCGCCGAAGAAGACATCGACCGCACCTACGAGGAAGTCAAAGAACGGCTCGCCCAAGACCCGGAGTGGGATGGGGTGTTCTTCCCAAGTGCGCTCCCTAATCCAACCCGTCTCTCTGACAACCACTCACGCGCATCTAGAGGAAACGAAGCGCGCCAACTCCATGATCGCCATCAGCCCGACCTACACCAAGACCCAGCTCATGAACCCCATCTACCAAGCCATCTGCACCCACTTCCTGACGACCCGCCACTGGTTCTGGTGGGGCGAGCAGCGCAAGGAGTCCATCTCCAAGCCCTATGTCTCCACCTGCACGGCCATGGAGATCGGGCCCGGGGCCCAAGCCCAGCCGCTGCACCGGGACTCCTTCGTCAACCACACGTGGCTCCCCGAGATCGCGGAGTGGGACGACGAGCGCGACCGCCACCGCGAGACGGAGATCGGGATGATGGTGGCCGGGTGCAGGGTGACCAGGGAGAACGGCGGGACGGCGTTCATCCCGGGGAGTCATTTGTGGTGCGTACCTAGCCAGCTCCTTACCATACCATCCAACCCCATCTACAAACTAAATAAATCCCCCATCAGGGCCACCGACCGCCCAACCCCGCCGCTCGTCCGCGACACCGTCTCCGTCGAGATGGACAAGGGCGACGCCTTCGTCCAATTCGCCTCCACCTACCACGGTGGCGGCTGCAACACCACCGCCGACCAGAAACGCCTGTGCTATGCCACCTTCATGGTGCGCGGGTATCTGCGCCAGGAGGAGAACCAGTTCCTGGCCGTGCCGAGGGAAGTCGCCCGCCGGTACGACCGCCCCGTCCAGGAGATCATCGGGTACTCCCTGAGTGACCCGGCGTGTGGGCATGTGGAGCAGCTGGATCCGATCTATGTGCTGCGGCCGGAGTTGTTGGGGGAGGGGAGGCCGAGGGATTGGTGATTGCCCTGGTGTTTGGTGGGATTGGGGCTGTGGTTTGATTCGCAGGGGTAGGACTTGAGGTGTGTTGTAGTCTGTTGTGGTCTGTTGTTTGGGTATGCAAGAAAGTGATCAGGTTATCGGCTGAAGATTTGATTGCTGTGATGAGATAGTGGTTATGTCTGGTTGGCTGGGGAGTATACTACGCTTGTCATTGTGAAATTGACGCTTCTGAGGTCTGGTAGAAGCAGCGTCCTCTCAGCTTGTCTTAGCATTAGCCTGGTAGCCTTGCGCGGAGAGCGCGAATCAGACCTAGAGGTTGTAACAGTGGCTGTGGTGGTGACTGCTGGGTAACGCTTGATATCTGCGTCATCCCGGTTTATGGAGGCATCCATTACTGCGTGTGGAGTACGGTCAAAACAAGAGTGTTCTTTCGATGACTGCGCTCACTGAGCACCAATGACCGAGTCTACTACAACGAGAGGCATTTACCCCATCAGGAAACTAGCAGATGTTCTCAGATCTGGTACACTATACGCAGATAACTACGTAGTACATTTACCGAATACCACCCAACACATCCCACATAGAAACCTCTACAAGCAAGGAAAAGCAAAGAAACACAGCTATCCCTAAACTTCATTTTCAGACAGACAATCCTACAAAGCACCCACGTCACACAAGGGCTGACTATCTCCAAAAGCAAAAGGAGACCTGCTGATGCAGGTTCCAGCCACCCGGCTCTACCACGCAGCCGGCACGAACCTCACCCCCATCACCCTGTTTTCAGACCCATGCATCCGTATCCATCCGGCTGACCTGCAAAGCCACCCCAGATCTTGACTGCTCATCCGTGTTCCAACCAGCAGAGCAGCTACCGGTGTCGCCGGTGCCACCATCCCCAAACCCAGCCCGCAGGGCGCTTCTCCATCCCAGCCCGAAGGCTCCAACACCCCTAGTCAAGTCCAGGAAAACTAATCCTAGACCCCGCGACCCCGCATCCAGCTCCTGCAAATCGACCCCTAGAACCACTCACTCAATGATCCCCAAGTACAACAAAGGTCCCGATCCCCATCAGCAGACAGAAGATAGCTATCCCAAGGCAAAAAAAGCAATCAGCGCATCCGGCCCAATTGAAACCGACCACAACCCAAGAGTAGACAAAACGTACCCAGAACCAAATTCATGTAGAAATACCCCACCGCCTCAGTCAACGCCCCGGAGACCAAGGGGCCGACGAACATGCCCCCCTTCCAGGTGACATTGGACAAGGAGAAGGTGCGCGAGTAGCCGCCGTTCGAGCCGAAGATGCCGGGTTTCTCGTCGGCGAGCTCGTTCGCGCCGTCTGCACTCATCAGCATCCTCCTCACTCGCCATAAAGCAATCCCTTGGGGACCGTCGGAAGGGTAAATGACAGTAGGAACCGCGAGAAGGACGGGATCAACTCACTCAGAACCTCCACCCCGCCATACCCCAGAATCAACGTCCTCCACACCCCAATCGCCACCAAGCTCACCAGATACACCACGGCCCCGCTCGTCCCCAGGAACCCCTGGTGGCCTGGGAGACCCAGCAGCACCAGCGACGGCGCCAGCAGCCCGAACCCCAGGGAGACGGGGTACCGCAGCCCGACCCGATCCTTGAGCCCGCCGACGGGCACCACCAGGAGCAGCGTCGGCGCCTGCAGCAGCAGGAACAGGAGTCCGGCGTGGAAGCTGTCCCAGCGGAAGACCTCGCGGATGTGCAGCGGGATCGTGGCCTCGAAGCTCGCGATGACGACGGCCAGCAGCGTGTCGCCGAGCAGGCCGGCGGCCACGCGCTTCTTGCGCAGGATGAGCCAGTAGATGTTCGCCTTTTCGGGGGTGCTGCTTCCCGCCGGACTTGGGGGGTCGGTGTCGGCGGCGGTGGTGGTGGTGGGGTTGGTGGTTGTGTGGTATGTGTAGGAGCGGGCTTCTGCGGCCGGGCTGGACGGGAGGAGCGGAGCGGTGGTGGCGTCGAGGGTCTGGGCCTCGCTGTCTTGCTCCTCGTCTCGCGTGCCCCTGTCGTTGGGAGCGGTGATGGAACTGGCGCGCGCTCCATCCCCGCGCGGTTCGAGGACGAGCAGTTGCAGGACCAGCCCGGTCAGCAGGACGAGGAACGCGCTCGACCACATGACACCGTAGGAGACGAACTTGTACAGGGCGGCCGACACGGCCGGACCGGTCAGCAAGCCCGCGGAGACCAGCAGGACCGCGACCCCGAACGCCTTGCTCAGGTGCCGCGCCCCGGCCGCGTTGGCGAGCATCGCCATGCCGACGATCCAGATCACCGAGCCCGCGACGGTCTGGATGAGGCGGCCGATGATGAGTCCGGTTACTGCGGGGGTCTTTGCATCAGCTCGGCTCTATGCCTTTGCGGTGAAAATGAAGGGAGCTACCTACGTGTCGTCGACCACGCCGTCACCGCCGTCCCGAACATATTCACCACCCACGCGGCGATCAGCAGCCAATTCCGCGAGGACAGTTTGTCCGCCACGTAGCCCGTCACGGGTGCGAGGATGATCGAGACCAGGGCGTTCATGGAGAGGATGATGGAGGTCAGCGCCTGGATGCGCGCGGCGGGCTGCTGGAGGCGGCTCTCCAGGATCTCCGGCAGGATCGGGATGATGAAGGTGAAGAGGAAGTTGTCTGTGGAATCCCCTGTTGTCAGTATTCCCTGGAAGAACCCGATTGTCCGCGAGGTTTCTGGAGAATTGGACCAACCTGAAAACAGAGCCACCGATACTATCACTATGATGTACAGTCTCGAGGATCGCCATCGATGGCCGAAAGGCTTGGACGGTCTCGCAGCGCCCCGTGCCATTGTGCGCAGTCGCCGACGATAGTGAGATAATTGCTCTCTCGACTCATCATTGGATGCTTTTCGGTATAAATGGAGGGTCAGATACAAAGAACGGCTGGAAGGTGCTTCCCATCCCAAATTCAGCAGGCAGATCCATGGTTACTCAATGGCCGTAACATTGCATATGCTGTTGCACCAATTCGCTCCGGTGTCTGCCGGGGAGCAGGAATCCGGGAGATACAGTCGAGTTGGGTATACGAGGCTCGCGCCACTCGCTCGGGTGTGCTGACTGGGCGGGATGCGAATGGGTTTAGTGATGAGTAGTGTTTTTTCTTTTTGCTCAGCTTGCGTGATGGGCTCTAGTTGGGTGGGACTGGCTGGTTGTTGCCTGGGAAAGTGAGGATAGTAGTCTACGACTGGCTCTCACTGGAGGACGGACTTTTCGGAGCATCGATGTAGGAGCCCGAGTCTGATATTCGGATGAATATGCTTGCTGCCTTGTGCTTAGGCACCTTAAGCACGTCCGAAGATGTCACTTCTCAAGCTTCATTGTCGTCACCAAGTACAATGTCGGATATGCATTCTATTAAACCCATGTCTATGCTATGAGCCGGAAAGGAAAACGGTGATGTAAATATATCCTCAGAACAAGATGCAGTGTTGCAAAGGCAGGTCAGACCCGCAGCGAGCGCTTAGTGTAGAATCCCGGGCCAGCAGTCTTTCTGTCACCTCTAACTTTTTTTCGACGATCATTAAGCATGTACTCCACATATCTAGGCAATCACAGCCTCCAAGGCCTGCTCGAAGATCTTCAGGCCCGTCTTGAGCTGCTCCTCGGTGATCGTCAACGAAGGCACGAACCGGATGCAGCCCTCACCGGCGGTGATGATCAGCATGCCACGCTCGCGAGCAGCCGCCACCAAGTCTCCAGCCTTGGCGCCGAACTCGGGGGTGAGTTGCACACCCAGGATCAGACCGCGACCGCGGACCTGTGAGATGACGTTCGGGTGCTTCTGCTTGAGGGCAGCAAAGCCGGCCTGCAGCACGGCCGACTTGTCCTCGACCTGCTTCTGCAGCTCGGGCGAAGCCAACCGCTTGACAATGTGGTGGGCGACGCGGCTGGCCAGGGGGTTACCACCGAAGGTGGTTCCGTGGTCGCCCGGCTTGATGTGCGACGCAACCGTCTTCTCGGCGATGATGGTGGCCCCGATGGGGAAGCCGTTGCCCAGCGCCTTCGCGGTGGTCAGGATGTCGGGGTGAGCGGCCTCGCCGGAGGCGGGCGCCAGCGAAGGGTGGCCGTGCGCCCAGAGGCTGCCCGTCCGGGACAGACCGCACTGGATCTCGTCGAAGATCAGGACGGCGCCCACCTCGTCGCAACGCTTGCGCAGAGCAACCAGGAACTCGGGGGTGGCAACGTTGACACCGCCCTCACCCTGGATGGGCTCGACGATCACACCGCAAGTCTTGTCGGTGATGAGAGTCTGGAGCTGCTCCACGTCGTTGTAGTTTCCGTACTTGAAGCCCGGCAGCATGGGCGAGAAGGGGGTCTGGTACTTGGGGTTGGGGGTCGCGGACAAGGCACCCATCGTGCGGCCGTGGAAGGAGTTGTGGAAGGAGACGAGCTCGTGCTTGGCGCCCGAGGGGTCGCGCGAGCGACCGACCTTGCGGGCGAACTTGATGGCAGCCTCGTTGGCCTCGGTACCGGAGTTGGCGATGAACACCTGGGAAGCGTCACGCATGGCACCGGACTCGCGGGTGACCTCAATCAAGAGTTTGCTCAGGGCTCCGGTCCAAGCATTGTAGTACAGGTTCGAGGCGTGGATGAGGATTTCAGACTAGAGGAGAGGCCCTCACCGTTAGTATTTCGGGAGCCAGCATATGTGGAGACTCTGGGTGCACACCTGTTCGGCGATGATCTTTGCGATCTCAGGGTCACAGTGACCAAGAGAGTTGACAGCAATACCAGACGTCATATCAAGGTACTTTCTGTTCTCCATATCCCAGAGATAGCTGCCCTGACCCTTGACCATCACCGGAGGTGGCCGGACGTAGGTGGGGACCATGAACGGGGTTTGAGCATTGATGAAGGAGGAGGAAGCGGAGTCGGCGGTGGGATCGGGGTTGGGCAAGGAGCTATCATCCTGGAGAATGACCACACGTCAGTATAGAGTACGATACTCAAGGAATTTCCAATCAGCACATCAGGAGATTCACCTTTGCTTGGGGAGCAGCTGTCGCGCTCAAGGATCGCACGGGCACTGCGGTGAACCGAGGCCGGAGCACGGAGTTGATTTCAGGAACCAGCTTCCTGGCAGCGGGCAGACGCCGCGAGGCAAGTTGTAGAAGAGCCATTGTATGAACAGACACTGGGGAATTGACAACGTGTCGACCTCTGGCAACCGGGGGAACTTTATACCTGGCGGAGGTGTTAGGTACTAGGTACTAGGTAGGTAGGGAAGCGCGATTTAATGACTCGACGGGCACGCTCGCAGAAGAAGAAACACCGCACCGCAGCCCGACAACCTATCGGAGCCGAGAATCGGAGCGGCAGGCCACGCCGTGAGTCACCTGAGTTTGCCATGTTTGCACTTGCCAAGAGCCGCCCATTCAATGTTAAAGCTAATCCGACAGGGTAAGAACGCGGTGCGGGTCCTCGGACTGCAGCACAATCAATCTTTCAAGCCTGGCCCCGATGTCCGTGTTATTTTCCCACTTGCATGTAACATGATTGAACAGTCACCCCCCCCCAGTACGAAAGAGAAATCTGAGGCTATGGAAATGGATCTGGACATCCCTTAAGCAGTGGATTTCAAGTTGCTTGAGGTCTTCAGGCACTTCCTGTATGATTGAGTCACAGAATAGTATCACACGAAGTTGCTACAATACAGCCAAAATTTCACTTAGTACTGAGTATTTTGCATAACAGGCTACTCCACAATCGTGTCCACTCCGATTAAGCGATTGTACCACGTACCCACCTGCCTACCCATCAATCATGTCCTTGGCTCTCTGTGGAGGATGCACTGCAGCCGGGTCGTCCGACGAGCACCGCGACAGGTTCCCTGACTCTGTCGCATATTCCATATGACGGTGAGCCACATCCGAAACACTGTCCACTGCCGTCATACTTGTTGCTTCGCTGGCTTGACTGGCAGTTCGGGTGTTGATCTGAGTTTCTGGCTTGGGTTTGGTGAAGGGGTCTTCTCCCGGTTGCTGCTGCTGCTCCTCTGGATGGATGATTCCCATCTCAACATACCGGTCCATCTCGTCCGTGTCTTTCTGGGTTGACTGTCTCCTAATCTCCCGAACAAACGAACGGCCCTTTGTCCACCAACTGGGTTTCCTTTGGCCAACGCCCATGTCGTCTGCGATGGCACTATCGAGGTCACCGCGACGAGCGATTAGAGCCTGGTCGTCATTCAACTCACAGTGACCACAGATGTTGAACAGGATTATCAGGAGGAGCGGGGGTGTATAACCCAATCCGTAGATCCAACCGCCGCTAACACCATATCTCAACGGTGACACCGTCCAGTCATACGCAGATGCAATTGCATATCCGACTTTGAACCCGAGTAACACGAGGGCCACGAGGAATTGGGAGGGTGCGGCATTGAGGTAGAACATAAGCTGGCCCCAGGTACTCGTGGGGCGGATGCGGTAGCGGTACAAACTGTGCTCCAGGCTATAGCAGATAACGAGAACGCCACCCATGGCTAGGAAGCTGGCGATGCGCCATCGGATGTCCGTCGCGGCAGGTTTCGCATCCGCCATCTGTTGCTCCAAGCTTCGTTGCCTTTCGATCGGCCCCCAGGAGCGCGGAACGGTCAGGAAGAAGTTCGCGAGGGCTAAACCGTAGAATATCATCGGCAGCACGAATTCTTGGCCTCGGCGGGTACTGGACTTGCTGAATGCGTAAGGGTCTCGATCGATGATCTGTCGCTCCTGCCAAGAGCCCCTGGGGGTTGTCGCGGGTCAGAAAAGGTCCGGGAGAGATGGATTCATAGACGAAGATCCTGCTTACCAGTGCCGAACAGCTTCCCACACGACTGCCATCATCACGGGGGTGAGAATGGTATAGAAGACACTCTGCAGAATCAAGGGACTGTTCACCACATAGTCCCGATCCACATCGATGCTCATGAAACAACTAATCGCTCCGCAGCCGGCAAGCACGAGCATCCAGATCCATTTGGCTCGGCGACCCAAAAGTCTCCACCGTCGATCATGCGGTAAGTATCGTCGCCCGTGTTTGCGTAAATTGATCAATGTGAAGAAAATGGAGATGGAGAACATCAGGGCGAAGGCCAGGCCTGCTGCTGCATGGGAACCCATATCCCGGACGGGCGCATAGCACGAGACTCCCTTGATGACCGTCCCGTTCTCCGTCTGCATATGGGGCTTGAACTGGTTGAATGCAAGATAGCAATCCGTGCCATTGGAGAGCGTCCCGTTGCTGTAGAGCTTGTAGTGGTAAAGATCGAGGGCGGTGCGATTGAAATGAACCTCGTTGATGAGTACATCGGTGGAGTTGGCGCCGGCCTCGAAAGGCACGACAGCGCGAACGTACAGTAGCGTCATGGCGTGGTCGGTTCAAGATAGGATGGCCCCCAGGCGAGAAGGCGATCGGCTTGGAGACTTGCAAGTTCCCGAGCAGGGAGTGAGGCCGATGATCACCATCAGGATAATCCAACAATCGGATGGAACTGATGAGACCAGATGGAAGAGCGAGCTACAGCTGTTCGGGACGCGACGGAGCCATGACGGCGGAACATCAACGACAAGGTCGCATCCAGGGACGAGTCGATGATGCGCCGAGGACCCAAGCAACCCAATCAGAGTCTGGACCCTGGCTTTTGGGTTCGGGTCATGATCCGTCGAGCGAGGATATGTAGTGCATCCATGGCCGGATTGGAGGGGTGATGAAGATTGCAAACTCAGTATACTTGAAGGAGGGAGAATCAATACTTGATGAAGGACAACGGGGTGGAGGCGAAGGCACTGGCCGCGACTGGAGGAAATGCGACCGGTCACCGGGTCTCCACTGCGGGTGCACTGGGCATCAACCACTGCATACCCCATTCGGGTCTACATGGGGAATCAAAGAGGCCCACCATGAATACTCACATCTGCACCTCGAGATATCACACTCATATATAGCATATCCAAGAATCAAGAATCAAAGGCGAAGGAACGGAAGGCAAGCTAAGTAAGCCTCAGGATAACCAGAAGGGCTACTACTAACGACAACCACCATAAGAACCACAAAAAGCTCACAACTGTCAGGAAGCAGCCCGCTACGCATCGATTCTACTTTTTAAGGCATACTCCCCAACAGTGCTCACGAAAACCCCTCAGTCTAACTAAACAGTCCCCGGGATTTTCATACCAGTTCTTCATCCCGATGGGTGGAGGGCTACTCTGCCTTTTATCTGCTTGCGTCAAGCTAAGGTTCGCCCTCTCCACGGTTCGAACGCAGGCCGGCGGCACCACAACACGTCACCACCCCCGTTGCACCACCCGGCCTGCTGGTTACCGTGCCAAGACCGCTCCGGGGTCATAGCCCAACAACGACTAGCCGTTTTGACTAGAATATTCACGAGATATCGCCGAACCCCAGACTCGGGAGGCTTGGCATGGTTTGCCAAGAACTTGCCCATTTATCGGCGTCTTTCGCTTGTTGTATGCGTAACTATACCGAGTAGTCGTCTATTGGGCATAGTTCTCATCTTTGCTATCACCAAGTCGGTTCTATTCTATTCAGAGCGGGCGAAATGATCCAGTAGTCTATTGTATGGGAAGTAGCATGCTCGTGCCCAGTCAGTGTCTTCCATATTTACCCTCTAGCAAGTTCAGAATGGTACGCTACGGACATATCTTGTACTACTTGTACTACTCCGGACGGAGGTAAGGTTTCAAAAAGATTCCTTAGCAATTGCCTGATGTTTTGAAAAAGTGACTATAGAAGAGAATCGCTTAGAGTTACGGTCGCTGTGGTGGCAGAGCAGACCGATTTCTCACACACCCCGCCCGGTCGGAATATTGCGCAGTTGAGAGGTCTTCCTGTTGCCTTGCCTTGCAGGCATCATAACCAACCAATCTTAAAAAAGATGTGACGGAAGAAGTTTGTCCGGCTGTGTTGAGTTAATTATACTAAAGATGTACTAAAGATTGAAGAAGCACTGTCGGGTTGGAACCATATTACCCCCAAGCCAGCCAGCAAGCTACATTGCATGCACGGTTGTTGGCATTGCGTTCCAGGCTGATTGCAAGCCCCACTCAAGCGGGCTGTCAGACTGCTAGCCAAACCTGGGGATTGATTGCTTATGCAGTGCTGCAGGAATGCCTCCGCATGACGAAGCTTGTTGCTCACGTGGTGTCCGTGCGCCATGCTTTGCTGCAGACTTGGTCCAGGAAAAGGGGCCCTCATGGAAGGGAGTGCTTTGCTTTCATTCTCTCTCAAGCTCTTCTGCCGCTCGCATTGCATGGCATGATAGTTTCTCACAAGGGTTCGGCTGGACGGAGACGGTACAGAGTAAGTGACAGGGACCAATGGGCAAGGACAAGATCGAGACGAGTTCATTCCACCAATTGGTAACTACATTGCATGAACGACCATTATGCCGTGACGAATACATCCAAGCGAGCTGCAAGCTGCCCTGCAAACCTCCTCATCTTGCACCGGATCACTCTAGCTGCAGACCTGCCGAACGGCGGATCAAGCCACCAGCCCCTCAATCTTGTTACTTTGGGTGGTGGAATCGTCATCAGTCCGAGCCGTCTCCGACCTCCTCGTACTGCTAGAGCCAATCGCCAGCAATGCGCGTGCCGCAGGGGTATCTTCATCGCCATCCCAATCCTCCTCGAGACGAGCCCTGACCGCAACCCCGACGGCCAGCCATGATTTTCCACCATTTGGC
This sequence comes from Aspergillus fijiensis CBS 313.89, assembly GCF_003184825.1. Classification (NCBI taxonomy): domain Eukaryota; kingdom Fungi; phylum Ascomycota; class Eurotiomycetes; order Eurotiales; family Aspergillaceae; genus Aspergillus; species Aspergillus fijiensis. The sequence continues at coordinate 68,597 of NW_024469050.1, read as the reverse complement.
ATGTATATCGTCAAATCACAGAGGCACAGACGCATCTCCTAGCCTGGTAGGGATCCTGTCCTCGCGCCGGCAAATCATGCTGAAACTGCCGGTTCATGGGGTTTAATCTAAACAATAATCCCACCACGGAAATTCACGCCGCGAGTTTAGGAACTACATCCGTCGCTCCCCAGCAGTATTTAAGGCCAACACCCAAGCCTTTTGTCCAAGAAAAGCCAAGTCGACTAAGGACGGGCAATCGAAAGCTTGGTTTTTCTTGTTGTCACTCACGTTGTCTCTTGCGACCATGCTCGTCAACTCAGCCGTTCTCCTTTCGCTGGCCCTCGGGGCCATCACCGTCAACGCCAACCCGGCCCCTGAGCCCCCTGCGATCACCGCAGCGCCCAAGGTGGGCGATTTGGAGAAACGGGCGACCACCTGCACGTTCTCGGGCTCCAACGGCGCTTCCTCGGCGAGCAAGTCGAAGACCTCCTGCTCGACCATCATCCTCTCCAGCGTGGCCGTCCCATCCGGCACGACCCTGGACCTGACTGACCTGAACGAGGGAACCCACGTACGTATTCCGCTCCCTTTCCACCCTTCCTCCGTACCCTAAATGAATGTCACGCCAGGTCATCTTCGAAGGCGAAACCACCTTCGGCTACGAAGAATGGGCCGGCCCGCTGGTCTCCGTCTCCGGCACGGACATCACCGTGACCGGGGCCAGCGGGGCGTACCTCAACGGCGACGGCAGCCGCTGGTGGGACGACGAGGGCTCGAACGGGGGCAAGACCAAGCCCAAGTTCTTCTATGCGCACGATCTGACCGACTCGGTCATCAGCGGCATCTACATCCAGAACTCCCCGGTGCAGGTGTTCAGCGTCGACAACTCCAACTACCTGACCCTGGAGGACATCACCATCGACAACACGGACGGTGACGATGACGGCGCCGCGAACACGGACGGGTTCGATATCGGCGACAGCACCTACATCACCATCACCGGCGCGAACGTGTACAACCAGGATGACTGCGTCGCGATCAACTCGGGCGAGGTACGTCCCGAATGGCCCCCAACCTCCCCCTTCTTTTCCAAGACAGGATCGAACAACAACTGACCCAAACTGTACAGAACATCTATTTCTCCGGCGGCGTCTGCTCCGGCGGCCACGGCTTGTCCATCGGCTCCGTCGGCGGCCGCAGCGACAACACCGTCAAGAACGTGACCTTCTACAACTCGGAGATCAAGAACTCGCAGAACGGTAGGCCTCTCCTTGCCCAAAAGAACAAGTCAAGTTCCGCATAAGCTAACAACCCCAGGCGTCCGCATCAAAACCATCTACGGCGACACCGGCTCCGTCTCCGAGGTGACCTACCAGGAGATCACGCTCTCCGAGATCACCGAGTACGGGATCATCGTGGAGCAGAACTACGACGACACCTCGGAGGCGGCCACCACCGGCGTTCCGATCACGGATTTCGTCCTCGATGGCGTGCAGGGCACCGTCGAGAGCACGGGCACTGATATTTATATTGTGTGCGGCTCGGGCAGTTGCTCCGACTGGACGTGGACGGATGTGAGTGTCTCCGGTGGGAAGACGAGTTCGTCGTGCACGAATGTGCCGAGTGGGATAAGTTGTTAGGTTTTGAGGGGGTGGAGAGGGTTGGAGGGTGTGGTGGTTGGGGTGGATGGGATGGTGTATGTACTGTAGCAGAGTGGCATTTTTCGAGGGGGTGTTGAATTTAGGTCGTGCGTTGAGGATTCTGCCTTCGGTGCGTATTGGAGAGTCTTCGTGGGAGAATATTGATGGGTGGCCATTGACTCACTAGTAGATGATGAGGAGACAGCATTGATAGGTGCGTAGAAGACTTTGGTCCGGAAGGGAAGGTGGTTTGCGAATCCACAATTTGACAACGACCCTTTGTCTGGTGAGCTGCGAGGGAGGATTTAGTCATGGGACATCCGTCGCTTTACGCATATTCTGCGAACCGCTAGGGCCGGGGTCTCGGCCAAAACCATTCCAACCCATCTACGCACATTGCGCTTACTCTTCAAGCCCAGACGGCGCTACTCTTTCAGCCGAGCATACATCATCATCATCATCATCATCATCATCATATTTCACGGTCCTGTCAAACTTTTATCTAAGCCCAACCCCCAACCCCAACCCCAATCTACTGCAACCGCTGAATGACCTTGATCAGATCAGCCGACACGCCCATGGCAGTGACATCGCCACCGGCACCAGCACCCTGCACGATCAAGGGGTTAGCGCCGTACCGCTTGGTGTAGAAGCTGATGATGTTGTCGCTGCCCTTGAGGCCGGCGATGGCGCTGTCCTTGTCGAACTTCTCCAGGCCGACGCGGACCTTCTTGGCGCCGACATCGACACTGCCGACGAAGCGCACGACCTTGCCCTCCTTCTCGGCCCCCTCCTTGATGGCGGTCATCTGGCCATCGAACTCGGGCAACCGCCTCATGAACTCGGCAATGCCCTCCGCCGTCGACGGCACATCGGCCAGCTCCTTGGGGATGAGCGACTCGATAGGGAAGGAGTCGGGGCTCTGGACCTCCAGGCCGGCAATGCGGGCGAGGATGGTCAGCTTGCGCGCGACGTCCATTCCATTCAGATCATCGCGGGGATCGGGCTCGGTGTAGCCGAGCTCCTTGGCCTGCGCAACGACCTCGCTCCACTTGGCGGAGCTGGCCGCCCCGACGGGCGCGAACGTGTTGAAGAGGAAGGACAGCGTGCCGGAGAAGACGCCCTCGATGCGGGTGACCTCGTCGCCGGTGGCGACCAGGTCGCGCAGCGTCGAGATCACGGGCAGGCCCGCGCCCACGGTGCTCTCGTGGTAGACGAGGGCGTTGCCCTCGGCCGCGGCGGCGAAGATCTCCTTCCACAGGCTCAGGTCCGACGAGAAGCCCTTCTTGTTCGGGGTCACGATCGAGATCCCCCGGCGCAGGAAGGTCGGGTACGACGACGCCAGCGCCGGGTCGCTCGTGTTGTCGACAAGAATCGACCGGCCCGGCGCCGAGGAAAGGTACGCCGCGATCTCATCGGGAGTCAGCGCCCCGGACTTGGTCAGCTGCGCCTCCGCCGAGGCGGTCTTCCAGTCCGCCGCGGGGATGGCCGGCGTATAGGAGGGCGTCGGCGAAAGGAGCGTCTGCGTCGACCGCGCGAGGAGGATCAGTTGCGGGGCGTTGGGTAGGCGCGCCAGCTGGCTGAGGAAGGAGTTTCCCACGCCTCCGACGCCTGGTGGGAGATGGGCTGGTCAGTATGGGTGGGCACTTTGCTTGTGAGGGGTGGCCGTGTTGGTGGGGGACAGGGAACACCAAGCGCAGTTGTCGTTATGAAGCACATGTGCTTTGCTGTCTGGAACTACTCACCAATAACACCGAGATAGATAGGAGCGGGCATGATGAGATGGTCAATTGGTCTGTTTCTGGTTGATACCTTGTCCTGACGCAGCAGGAAGAGGGGAAGAGGACAAGACCGAAGCAGCTCAGCTTCAAAAGCCGCTGCGGGGCAGCGCTGACTCATCGTCCTATATCGGCGCACGCCATGTGGCTTGGCAATTTCAGTGGCGCAGCTGCATGTAGCAGGAACAGTACGTGATGTCTTCATTAATGAGAAATCCTGTATAGCAATACTATGCGGGACCTTCACTCTTGAAATCACTTTCTATACTTTCATTCTGGATTTAGAACATCGAAGTATGGTGCAGACTTGTACCGTCGGAGTCATTATCCTCATCAGAACAATATATTTCGAGCGCTCTTGGCAGGGCGGATGGACTCAGCACCTCATCTGCACAAGATGACAAAGCCCTTGAGACTTGGAGCAAGAAGCCCCAGCGCATCCTGTTCCTTAGGGTCTCTTTGTGATCGATACTATTCTGGGCGTATCTTGTTCGACCGCTTGGGGTGCCATTGTCATGACACAAACAACAAAGACAAACATGATATACCATCGAACGAACGAGCAGGTTTATCTTTGATCCTATAACACCTGGAAAACGCATTCTGTATATACAATTCTTAAGTATTGCATTGTATTGTTCTACTCTCCAATGTATACAGCCACAAAGCAATGTGTCAAGCTGGCGTTAAAGGACTCGAGCCGTACTTATCCTTCATAGTTGCCCGCAGTGACTACTAATACCTCTCGCAAAGCATTCACTGTGAACACCACTATCTGCATCTTTTACTTCCTATAGAGAAATTATACTTCGTGCAGAGATCCTATACTAAAGATATTATACTCAAGCATGACCCAGGCAACCTGCAAGACGAAGCAAAGTGCAGAAACCCCGCCCACGAAGGTAAGCCCACGCCGCGCACTGCTCTACGCACAGAAACTCAACGATCCCTCGATAACTCCCTACCATCATTCCTAATCATCACCCAGAAACGACGAGCCTCTCCACGGCAAGAATACACAATCCCCCCACTGGAAGTACCCCCGCGAGCATCCCCTTCGTGACCCGCCCCTGGTGCGCCATCAACGGCGGCAAAGGCACCCCCCTCCCTCGACAACCCCGAAAAGAAAACCAGAGTCTGCTGTGGACCGTTCCATTCGGCTACCGCCCCGAGGATGGGGCCTTTACCGTGACCGATGAGCTGCTCCAGACGCATCTGACAAGACTGTACGCCCAGATCCAGCGGTTCCGGGAACGGTACTCGTGCAGCCCGGCGGAGATCACGCAGTTAGCGCCCATGAAGAAGAAAGCGATTCTCCAGCATCTGGGATCCTTCTGTCGGTGTAGGGACTGGCCCTCCATCAACAAGATGCTCAGCGCTAGGTCATAAGAGCGGTTTCTGCACAACTTGCTGGAGACAGTGCTAGTGAAGCAGTGCTTTAAGAAGATCATTTCGAATCCGTTCTTCTATGTGACGCCGTCGGTGGCGGTCGGTGACGCTGGCGGTTCGTCCTGGTCGTTTGGCGCGGAGCTTAGGGGGGGGGTTGTATGAAATGCTTTTGAGGGGTGAGTGCGTACAGTTTTTTGTTTCGAGGTCCAGGAAGACATATATTGAGGACTTAGGCTGACGGACGGTTGGTGATGGTGGCAGTGGATCGAGCCAAGGCACACGAATGGCGGCAGACGCTGACGCACCTCCTGCAGGCGGATTATCATGGAGGATCGGACGATTGGCGGGTGGCGTTCGCGGCTGGCGAGAGCTTAGAGGCGGCCTGTCGGAGCTTTGCCCTGAGCATGCTGGAGGAGTGTGAGGCGTTCCGCGTGCTTCTGCGAGACCTCGAGGATAGCGAAGGCAGCGATGAGCGGTGTTGTGATTTGGCGGAGATCTTTCGACTTGCGGCGGAGCTGTCGGTGGGGTTTGCGGCAAGTAAGGACGGGTTCGTGTTCCATCTGGATGTTGAGCGTGTTCCGCATACAGTGGCGCTGATGCGTGAGAGGGTCCTGACCAAAAGTGGGGCTTGGAGGGGAGTTGACGCCTTCGAAGGCCGGCATCCGGTTCTCGTTCGGCATCCGCTCATCGAACGTTCAGTCTTAGTTGGGGAAGCTCAGGTGAGCGACCGGGGGAGGTGTAGAGAGGAATAGCAGAAGGCGAACGAACACAGCTTTGATTCAGAGGAGGAACTCGATCGAAGACTTGATTGGCATATGCCGATGTTCGGCGTGGGTGACTCGTACCTCACCCCAGTCTATCATGGCGATTACCTTTTCGTGAAAGAATAGTGGTTGGACGAGCTTTTTATATGATTAGCCTACAGATTACATCCTGCTCAGCTAGAGCTCCGTGCAGCCTTCTTCAGCGATGTCTTCGATTACCGTCAAGTGGCTTGTGTGTATAGTAGTCTATGAAATGTAATCCATCTCGAGTCATAGTACAAACAGTGGATCTCGTGTCGTAAGACAGCTGTTCGGTTTTCTCGTCAGAGAAAAGGACTATAGGATCTAGTGCCTTCGCGAAACCCCGAAAGCCAACAGGTTCTATTAGTTGGAATGGAGCCAAGCCTGCAACTCGAGTCCCATCCACAATGTCGGAGTGGTCTCATTCAATTGCCCTATCGGATGATGGTACATGCTTTTTGAAGCATTGTCCCTATATCGATTGTGTGGCAACAGATTTCATTGTCGAAGACGAACTGTCGAAGCTGGGGTTGCGCCAGAGGCGCAGTTTGGTGTGACCTCGAGTAAAAGGAGATGTCAAGTTCTGTGACTCCTCATCACCTCATATCCATATCCTCATTCTCCTGTCCATTACCACTGCTATCCCCGCCTCGGGCACCTGCATCCTTCCCTCCCGACGTCGCCGCCCCGGGCTGTGCTTGTTGCTGCTGCTCACCGGCCGCAGCCGAAGCCAAAGGGAAACTCAAATACTTCCAATCCTCGATCTCCTCGATGATACACTTGAGCCGATCCCGGATACTCTCCACCGCATACGTCCCCAAGATCAGCCTCAAGGGCGGGTACGAGCAATGCCCGAGCTGCCAGACCAGATGCGCCGCCTTGACCGCACTCGCCGGCTGCTTGTCGCCCAGCCACATGAGCATCCTCTTGGCATGCGCCGCCGGCGAGGTGGAGACATTATACGGCTCGCTGGGCGGCTTGACCAGGAAATGCCCATACAGCGGCAGCGGGGACGCCAGATTATGCTCATTGGTACCCATCCCACCGCTGCCACCAAACAAACCCCGATGCATATGATCCGAAACCAAGTCCCCGGTGTCATCCCGGCGCATATGGCCCGGCTCGACCAGCGTGGTCTTGATATTGAAATGGTCCACCTCGTACAGCATGCTCTCCATCAGCCCCTCGACGGCGTACTTGGAGGCGCAGTAGGGCCCCAGGCCGGGGACGCCCAGCGCGCCCGAGGTCGAGCTGAAGATGAGGTAGCGGCCGGCCCGCCGCTCGCGGAAGTGCGGCAGCGAGAGCTGGATGATGTTCAGGGTGCCGGTGAAGTTGGTCTCGAACTGGTCCCGGATGTCGTACTCGTCCTGGTCCTCGCAGGCGCCGATCACCCCGTACCCGGCGCAGTTGGCGATGATGTCGATGCGGCCGAAGCGCGCGATCGTCCGCTGGATCACCTGCTTCACCGTCTCGCGGGCGCGCACGTCGCACAGCAGGCCCAGGCAGTTCTCGTGCTCGGCCTCGAGGTCGCGCATCGCCTCGGGGCTGTTCTCGAAGGTGCGGCCCACGGCGGCGACCAGATCATCGCGGCTCAGGGCCGTCTTCACGAGGGAGCGGCCCATGTGGCCCGTCGCGCCGAAGATGAGCCATACGAGCGGTCGCGGCGGGTTCTGCGGACCGGGCGGGTCGGTGGTCGAGGGGAGTTGGAGCTTCGGCTCGCGGGTTCCTGGGGTGGTGACGGCGGAGGGGGAGATGGGGTTGGTGGAGGATTTCGGAGGGGAGGCGTAGAGATCCATGGAGGATGCAACACGAGGTCGTCGCTCTCCTCGTGGAGACAAGAACAGAAGCTCCTTCCTTCTGCTGCATTTTCCCCGGACGCATTCCCCGCAGCTGGTCCGGATGGTCACGTGACAACACTCTTATCGATCACTGATAAAGAAGGTCCCTCGCGGGTCTGGTTCAGCTGACAGTAACATACTGCTTATACATTACAACATAGCAGGAGGTTTGACAAACTTTGAGGAGCATTTTCTACATCCCACTTAACTATGAAACGATGTAACAGGGTGATACGCAAGTAGGTATTATAGTATTCTATGAAAAGTGGGATGATAAATAGGACAAACAGCTGTTATATGCCATAGAAACATTAGTATCATCAGAAGCAGTTATGGAGGCCAGACTGCATTCGAGTATTTTTTGAATAAGGTCCTAATCCACTAAGGGGGAATAATGCTTCGCAGTACTCATGAGTCAAGATCGCTACGATACCTTTCTGGCACGCACTTATTCAGCCTTCTGTGGCCCTCTTTCATACATAATAATAAGCACATGTGTGGAATATAGACTCCAGTAGGTTCTACGTAGAATCTGTGACTGAGAGTCAAGTGAGACTACGTCACGGCCCGCGGCCCGCACGGCCTTTGGGCCACCACGGGCCATGGCCCTTACCCTGTGCCAGCGCATGCATGCCTAACTAGCTTGGCCGGTATCTCGTATATAAAGGAGCGCTTCTCTGTCTACTCAGGCATTTTTTTTCTAAACTGACATCAAGTTCTGGAAAGGCTGTGGTCTCTCGTTTGAGTACCGAGGTTTGTACCTGTGTATAAGGAAGTGGATACTGAGACTAGCACGACGCTACGAGGTTCGGAACGGGCATCAATACTGTACATACACCAACAGTACATCGCGCAATATGACATTAGTTTCTCGAACAACTCTGATTCCAGGGCTAAAGACAGCTAAAGGGAACAATGGTCCGCGGAAGGTGCAGAAGGCTCGCAGCAGGAAGCAATTGCGAGCCCTGGGTAAGGGAACCCGGGAGAAGCTGAACGCGAAGGTGAACGCGAAGCTGAATGCGAAGGTGAACGCGAAGCTGAACGCAAAGCTGAATGCAAAGCTGAATGCGAAGCTGAATGCGAAGCTGAATGCGAAGCTGAATGCGAAGCTGAACGCGAAGCTGAACGCGAAGCTGAACGCGAAGCTGAACGCGAAGCTGAACACGAAGGGCAAGCGAGAGGGGGAGAAAGAGGCAGAGAGAGAGGAGATGAGAGAGAAGATGACTACCGAATCAGTCAATGAGGAAGAAGACGAGGGTCGGTATAGACGGGCTGATAGTCAGGAAAGTGATGTGCACGACGAGTCTCATTGCGGTGAATGTACCAACCCCGCGAGGCCCTTCAGGTATGATACGGGAGTTGATAACTGACTGTATGAGGGTTTATTTGGGATTTGAAGGTATCGAGTCAATGGGCTTGATACTCCGTTGTCAGTGATGCTCACTTTGCACTGAGTGGTGAGCGAGGGGTTCTTTGAACGCGTTCAATTGTTGTTCGACGCGTCGGGGGAAGTGTCTGTTGATCGCGAAGCGCACTTTATCAGCTGAGGTGTCACAAATCATGGGTTCTAAATCATGGTTGCTGACCTTGTTGATGGTGGTTTGAGTTGATTTGAAATCGTGATATTTCTGTTTGACGTTTTTTTTTTTATGCTTTGACTTATCGGGATCCTTACGTGTTTTTGGTTTGCATGCTTTTGATTTGTATACAGATTGGCAATATGAATAGGACTCGCTTCGTATTTGTCCACGGGCCACATATCCCAGGCTATTACTCCGAGAGACACTTATATCATATACAATGTAGAGGACTTCAGCTCTAACGAGTGGCCTAGCGAGTACAAGCTGAAGACAGAGCGCCCAACTCTTACCGAGGACAGTACATAAGAGCATCAATCACTATCGCCGCGCTCTCGGCTAGACCCGCTCGGAGACGGCCGACGTGGGGACCACCACCGCGCGGCCGCACGAGTATATCATCATCTTATTTGGATCGGAACGCCTTCTTCTATTTATCTGTATCAGAAATCAACTCAATCCCCTCTACACCCACCTTACCCCAACCGTTTCCATCCACACCCACCCACCATGTCCAGCTCCCTCCCCCCACTCGCAACCCTGACGTCAGAGCCCCAAAACCGCCAATTCCAAGTGCTGGACACCCTCTTCGAGCCATCGCCCGAACTGCACACCCTCATGGCGCCCGTCCTCGCACACCAGACCTTCGACAGCTACGCGAGACTAATCGACGCCGTCGGCGGCCGCATGTCGGCCCTGTCCGCGGCCGACTCCTCCAAGGACCGCGAGATCCTGCACGGGATCCTGGGCTCACATCCCCGGCTGGGACAGCCCAAGGCCGGCCCGACGGAGCATCTGAGCGAGCTCAGCAGGAAGGAGCAAGCGCAGCTGAACACGGGGGCGGAGGAGCAGGCGGAGCGACTGCGGGCCTTGAATGCCGAGTACGAGAAGAAGTTTCCGGGGTTGCGGTTTGTGTACGTTTATTTTTTTGTTCTGATGGGGTTGGGTTTTCTGGGACTGAGGGGGGCTAATTGATGGCTTTAGAACATTTGTCAATGGGAGGGATAGGGGTGTGATTATGGAGGAGATGCGGAAGAGGATTGATAGAGGGGATGCCGAGGTGGAGGTTGAGGAGACTATTCAGGTATGTTGGCGGGGATAATCTTGTGGTGGAGGGATGCTAATTGCATGCTTTAGGCGATGTGTGATATTGCGAAAGATCGGGCGCGGAAGTTGGAGTAGGGTGGCTTATATTTTTGATTGTCATTGAAATGCATCAGTATCGGGCCACCGGTCATTTCTCAATTCGAGATACGCCTATTACTTTTGCACTAGGATAGTGCGACGACGTGACCAATAATGTATTGTGTCGTTCAACGACTTACAACAGCAATGGGGATGACAAGCTCTCTTTATATCTATATATACGCTGGTTCCCAGGTCCCACCAAAAATGTGGCCAATCTAGTCCGTCATTCTAGACTGCGGCATCTTATTTTCCGAACGCCTCCTTCTGCTCCGGCACCAAGGTGATCATCTCACCCTTCTCAACCGCCGACCGCAGGTTGTTCAACACCAAAAGCTCCATCTCCCGCTGCGTCTCGTACGTCATGGTACCGATGTGCGGCAGCAGCATCACCTTAGGGTTGCTGACCAAGCCCGGCTCAATCTCAGGCTCGTTCTCGTAGACATCCAGACCGGCAGACAGAACCTGTGATCATCAACATGCAATCCAACATCCTTTTCGAGGTGGTATCTTACCTTGCCGGATTCGAGCGCAGCAACCAAGGCCTTCTCGTCAATCAACGCTCCACGGGCCGTGTTCACGATCACAATCCCGTCCTTCATCTTCTGGAACTCCTTCTCCCCGATAATGTGACGGGTCGACGCATTGAGCGCCAGGTTCAGACTCAAAACATCGGAGGTGGCCAGCAACTCATCGAAGGAGACATACGTCGCGTCTCCCTCGAGCTCTGGAGACAGCCGTGACCGGTTGTGGTATTGGATCTTCATGCCAAAGGCTCTTGCACGGTGGGCCATTTCCTATCCTCCCAGGTCAGCAAACCCAACTCGTCTCGTCTTCCCGGTAATGGACAGCAACTCACGCGACCGATGCCTCCCATGCCCAGAATCCCCAGAACCTTACCCTGGGGGTCACGGCCAAGCCCCGTTTGTCCTAGGAATTTACCTACTCGAATTAATATCTGCATCAACCCTCACACCCCCCGAGTGCAGAATGACCTACCCTCGCGCAGCGAAGAAATGGGAATATAAGCCTGGCGCAGCGCGCCGATCATCAAGAAGATCCCCACATCCGCTGTGGCGTTGTTGACCGCGACGGGGGTGCTGGAGACGGCGATTCCTGAGCCCCGGTCTTTAGCAATTGATGCCTACCAGCAAGCATGGGAAAATACCTTTCTCTGTGCATCCCTTGACATCGATGTTATCGTAGCCTGCCCCGTTGTGGCAGATGTATTTGAGGGACTTGGGAAGGACGGAGAGCAGCTCTGCGTTGAAGGGGCCGGTGAACTACCCAAGCATTAAATGTTGGTATGTCTCATGGAAAGATCAGGGGGGGGGGGGCAAAGATCGTACCTTTGTGGAGGTATTCGAGCGGTAGATCGCGACCACGTCGTCGTATTGGCCCTCCTTGCAGTTGCGGATGAAGTCGTCGCGGGCGCCCTCCGGGAATTCCTAGATCGAACGCTTTAGCTCCGTTGTCGCCTCGGTGGTTGCATGCGCTCGCTTGTTCTCCTCACCTTGAGGGTAAGAATGGAGGACAAATCTTCCCATTCCTTGCGGGAATGGGTGATTGCACCGATCAACAATGCGGCGGGCATGATGTCAGAGTTGGAGGGGTGAAAGAGGGGTGTGCGCGGGGTAATTCAATCTTGGTGGGAGAAATTGCGAGATGCGATTGAGGATGAAGAGAAGAGAAGAAGGAAGGAAGGAGAGGAGGACAAATGCAAGATTAGAAAGTTAACTTAACTACTACTGAACTTAAGAGCCACATGTGATTATTCATTATCTATCTCGCAATGACCCCATCGCAGCTTTGCCTATTTCCTTCCTATTCAATCAAGTTCCAGCGACTGGCTGTTTTGATTGTGTCTTGCTCCAGCGATCGCGTGGGGGTTGTGTTGCGTATTACCTGCGGGTTACAGTACTGGGACAGAACTGTATTATACTGGGGTCAAAGGCAGTCCTTTGTCCGACAATCCGACAAGATACTTCAAATGGCTTTCCCACTTGAAGCGCTGAGTGAATATAGCTGTAGCTAGGATTTGATGTGCTTGTCTAGCTATCTTTTATCTGTTCCATCTGTTCATGCTAGACTGTCGCGTATTTTGCCAGTGTGTCAAGAAGATACTGATACTGTACTGTACTATACTATACATCCTCTATGCGCGGATAATACGTCGGCTATTGAAGTAACGGGATCAAAACCCGACGCGGAGAAAAGTCCGGGCTGACCCCACGCCGGGTACCGCTTCAGTCCCAATCCCCTCATCTCTCCACCTGAGTCAAATTAAAGCATGACTGCTCCTCCCCTCCTCCCATTCCAGTCTAGAGACACTCTCACGTTCCTCAAACAAGTCCCTGACTGAGCTCACCATGGCTACCCCTACAACCACCACAGCGCTCGTCCTCCACGGCGCCAAAGACCTTCGTCTAGTAAGTGCTACCAACTATATCCAACCCCGCATTTCCCATCAAAACAACACCCATCACCCAGTTGAACCGCAGCTGACCACCACCGCAGGAATCCCGACCCCTCTCTCCGCCCCAAGGCAACGAAGTCCAAGTCGCCGTGCGCGCCACCGGCCTCTGCGGCTCCGACCTCCACTACTACACCCACGGGCGCAATGGCGACTTCGTCGTGCGGGCGCCCATGTGCCTGGGCCACGAGTCCTCGGGCGTGGTGACGGCGATCGGGCCCGAGGTGACCAGCCACCAGGTCGGCGACCGCGTCGCGATGGAGGTCGGCCTGCCGTGCCGCCAATGCGCGCTCTGCCGCCAGGGCCGCTACAACATCTGCCTCAACATGCAGTTCCGCAGCAGCGCCAAGGTCTTCCCGCACCTGGACGGCACGCTGATGGAGCTGACCAACCACCCGGCGGACATGTGCCACAAGCTGCCGGAGAGCGTTTCCTACGCCGGGGGCGCGCTGGTCGAGCCCCTGGCCGTGTGCCTGCACGCGATCCGGCGGTCGCGGCCCCCGACGCGGGACGAGGTCGCGCTCGCGCAGTCGGTCGGCGAGAAGACCCCGGCGCTGATCTTCGGCGCGGGGGCCATCGGCCTCCTGCTGGCCGCCGCGCTGGCCGTCTCCGAGAACTTCTCCTCCATCCTGGTCGCCGATATCGATGCCTCGCGGCTGGCCATCGCCGAGTCGCTCGGCCTGGGGCTCAAGACCGCCCTGATCCCCAAGGCCGATCCCGCCAGCTCGCCGCCGCCGCCCCCCAAGGACGCGCCGCACGCCGAGCAGACGACGTATGCCCTACAGAACGCGCAGCGGGTGGCCGCGGCGCTGAAGGAGGCGGGCGGTGCGACGTCGGGATTCGCCCGCGTGTATGACTGCACGGGCGTGCCGGCCTGCGTGCAGGCCGGCATCTATGCTGCGGCTTCCGGTGCGGTGCTGGTGCAGATCGGGATGGGGAACCCCATCCAGACCCTGCCGGTGGGCGCGGCCGCCCTGCGCGAGGTCGATATCATCGGGGTCTTCCGGTATGACGGCTATGCGTACCCCGCTGCTATCGCGCTGATGGCTAGCGGGAAGTTTGACACTGTGGAGCAGCAGGTTGTGACGCACCGGGTCAAGCTTGCGGATGGGGATCGGGCCTTCTCGCTGGCGGGTAAGGGTGTCGATGAAGAGGGTAAGCCTGTCGTTAAGGTCGTTATCGAGAGCTGAGCGGGCATGTTTCTTTCCTGTTTGATTTGTTGTATGTTCTATTATGATTATACCCGGGAGATGGTGGGGCATGAAAAATTTATGATGCGGCGAGCGATTATGGTGTTACGATGCATGGTGGTGTAGATGTTTGCATGGAGATAGAGATTATCATAGCTGTCAATCAGTTTGAGCTTACCCAGGTGAAGATAGAATGAACCAGAATGATTTGATATTTTCGACCGACTCAAGATGTCGTGGATTCGTATTACTGCCCAAATGCCTAAATCGCTAAGGCTGAATACCATCAAAGCACAACGAAGTGGAGAAGAAAAGGCAAGTGACACGGTCGTGACCGTGTTGAGGCCTTGTTTATTGCCTGAGGCGGGAATGACAGGCAGCAGATCGTCAAGTCTATACGCGGCTGGGTTTCCATAAGGAGATCTGGGTTCAAATCCTGTTCCCGGCAGTCTCGCCCCCCCCCCCCCCCCCTATTCGAGGGATTTGTGTCATTGACGTGCTATGGGAAGGAGGGATGCGGAATGCGTTGGCGTGACGAATGGACTGCCTCAAATCAGAAGCCCACATAGGCTGTGCACAGTCGTGTGACGTTTCGAGGCTAGCGATCCCCATCGAGGATCTCCCCAGAACGACACGCTTCGAGTAGGTTGTCTCGTGCTCTCTTCACCACATGCCAGTGGTAACAGTGATACCCGATTTCCGTCTTCCACCATCTGATTTGCCAAGCCCTTACGTTCTACCTGTCGCAGCAATTGAGTGGTCATCTTCACGCCCTGGTCACCAGTCCGCAGCGCTGGTCACCCAAGAGCACTCGCGAAGGCCCCTGAGAATGCTCTCGCATCTAGCCCTGGGCATATGCCCTCTACTACTCTCGTACCGCCCTCGTCGATACAGCACTGCCGGAGATCTGCGTCGGCCGACCGAGAGTCCCGCTATTATTTCAACCTCAATGTAAGCCCGATCAGTGTAGCATACGCCCCGATACTCAAGGCCGTGAGGATCAGTACCGCATTCCCGCTGGTCCGAAATTTGTGCCGATTGATCCCATCCTCCCCGAGCTCCGAAAAGAACTGCTTGTTGCCCTGCTGACGGCGGTAGAGGCCGATCATGAGCACGCCGGTGCCGTAAATGGCGAACAACGCGCCCGTGCTGTAGAACTCGCTGGTGAAGATCTTTAGCACGACGAGGGCGAAGGAGAACTGCGAGAGGGCGGTGCGGACGTAGGCGCCTTCGAAGGTGCGCTGGGCGGCGCGGACTTCCACGATCTCGTCGGAGGTGAGTGCCACCGTGCGGGCACGGTGCATTCGCAGGCGGTAGCGATCTGCGGCGCGACGCTGTGAGTAGTCCTTGGAATCAGCATGCGACCAGCAACTTGTCATCGAGGACGAGGATTGAGAGGTTCGGGTTAGTTCTTTGACGCACCTCAAACATTGCGACGCGTCATACAGGTGGTGTCTGATGTGGTTCGTCGATGGAGCAGGGTGAGGCACGGATAAGAGTGAGTTGTGCCAGCAACAGCTTCCCGACGTCAGAGTCGTCTCTTGTTGTTGGCAGACCGACTTTTTCAAGGGAGTTTTGAACGCATTCTCTTTTGAACTGGAAAGAGTGTCAGCTGGTTGACCGCTGAGTTTCTTTTTCTCTTGTTGCCGCTCACGTGGACCTGCAGCAGCTGGAAGTGGCTTAGTTTGGAAGACGCGATATTGCATCAGACCATCTTTAGCAACACGCTGCGAAATTAAACAGTGTTGACAGTGTTGGAGATGTTTGGCGAGTCTCGGGATGCCACACAGTTTTTGCAGAACATAGCTCAAGCGAGTATAGAGATTTTTGACTAGTTACATCGGTAAGTAGCCCTGTTGGAGTTGTGTACTGTGTAAGTCAGAGGAAGGACTGCACTGCAGTAACAAAGTGCAGTGAACCTTGAAGGGAGCGGGAAGCGATGATATCAGCCTTTTGGCCTTTTGGGTTTCTCCACCAATGACGACTCTCCCTTCTCTAATCCTCAACGCCAGAACCCGTCGGCTATCGAGATTACCCAACTCGGTCAGAGAGCCACCGCCTCCCCCATCTTTTGAACCTTAGAACGCTTATCAGCCCGCTGCTATCGGTCTTCAATAAGCCGATCAACCGTACTTCCATCTTCCTGCTCGGCTACTAAAATGGGGGTCTGGACATTGCATTCATCCATCCATTGCTTGGCCTGCAACTGCATGTCGGTCCGACTCTCACTCCTTGGCTACGCTGCCTTTTCTCCTCACTTCTCCTCTTCTTCTGCTTCCTCCTCTCTTTCCTTCTCCGCATTCTGCTCATTTCATTGTCTCTCATTCTCAATCCGATAGCTGAGCTCTGCGATCCGTCAAGATGAGCAAGGTATTCGATGCGGCGGAAGGTATGTTGGATAGCGACTAGCAACTCACCACGATACACTCCATCGTGCTTCACATGAGCAATAGTTCAATGAAGGCTAACGTCCCTTTAGTCGCAAAACACAACACCGCAGAGAGCTGCTGGGTGATCCTCTACGGAAAGGTTTACGATGTATGAGCAGCCTCAATTGTCCTAGTCAAGGCTCATGGTAAAAAAAATTGACTTTATTTGCGAAAGGTCACCAACTTTCTATCTGATCACCCGGGCGGTGCCAAGATCATCCTCAAGCTCGCAGGCAAAGACGCCACTGAAGAATACGACCCAATCCATCCTCCAGGGCTTCTGGAGGAGAACCTCAAGCCCGAAAACTTCCTGGGGACTATCAACGCAGACACCCTACCCAAAGTACAAGCAGAGCCGGCACCAGCAGCCGCAGAGACAGAAGGGCCGCCACCAATGGAATCCCTCCTGAACATGGACGATTTCGAACAAGTCGCCACAAAAAACATCAGCAAAAAGGCCTGGGCCTATTACTATTCCGCCTCAGATGACAAAGTCACCAAACACTTTAACACAGAAGTATACCGGTCAATCCTTCTGCGCCCCCGCGTATTTGTGGACTGCACGAAGTGTGACCTGGATACGAAGCTACTGGGCCGCAACCTGGGGATGCCGATCTATGTCTCCCCCGCCGCCATGGCGCGCTTGGGCCATCCCGCTGGCGAGGCAGGTATCGCGGAAGCGTGTCGCAGCTTTGGTGCGATGCAGATCGTCTCCAACAATGCATCGATGACCCCAGAGCAGATTGTGCAAGACGCCGCCCCGGACCAGGTGTTCGGATGGCAGCTATATGTGCAGGTGGATCGCAAAAAGAGCGAGGCGATGCTGGCGCGCATCAAGAAGCTCAAGGCCTTCAAATTCATCGTTCTCACCCTGGATGCTCCGGTGCCCGGGAAGCGTGAAGACGACGAACGCGGGAATGCTGTCGGGGCGTCGGCACCGGTTGCCAGCGCCGCGATGGCCGCCGACAAGAAGTCCTCGGATGACTCGGCCCAATTAGGCGGCGTGGGCCGACAGCTCTTCGCTGGTACCGATCCTTCGTTGACGTGGAAGGAGACTCTGCCGTGGTTGGCCACGCAGACCGATTTGCCCATCATTCTCAAGGGTCTCCAGACGCACGAGGACGCGTACATTGCCTCCCTTCACACCCCACAAGTTAAGGGTATCATTCTGTCGAACCACGGCGGTCGCGCGCTGGATACCGCGCCTCCGGCGGTGCACACATTATTGGAGATCCGCAAATACTGCCCCGAAGTGTTTGATAAGCTGGAGGTCTGGGTTGACGGCGGTATCCGCCGTGGCACAGATGTTGTCAAGGCTCTCTGTCTGGGTGCAAGAGGAGTTGGAGTTGGCCGGCCGGCACTCTGGGGTCTGGGTGCCGGTGGTGTTGAGGGTGTGAAGCGTACTTTGCAAAGTAAGACTCTTCATAGATGCTTGGCTACATTGGTACTAATCATCGATTCTAGTTCTATCCGACGAGACCAAGACTTGCATGCGCTTGCTCGGTGTCGAAAGGGTCGAGGACCTGGGCCCTCAGCATGTAAGTCCTTCTGCTTTCCCTTTCGACGCATGATTCTAACTCACAATTTCAAAACAGATCAACACCCGCATTGTTGAGCAACAAATCTACGATGGTCCCTCGGGGCTCGACAGTGTACGAAATGTGTTCCGTGCCAAGTTGTAGACATATCATATAATGCAGCATGAACTTTCCACTTCGAATTTGTATAAGCAACTTCGTAATTGCTCAACATGACCCATTTGAGCCATTGATCAGTGTGCAGAGCCGTCCAGAGTCTAGAAACCAGGTAGGCTAATGATAATCGCCGATCTGTGTGCTTTTGTTCTGTCTATCCTGAAACATTTCAGTAACAAAGCATATTGTGATATTCCCTGTTATGTTGTTCCAGTTTGGCCTATGTGATCAACTGTACTAAACACTGGCATTGTTATATGCACAATGACATACACAGAGGCTTTGTCTATGCGCAAGTTTTGTGGTTGTGCTGGCTGGATTAGCAGAGCCGGCGTGACTCCGCTTCCTTTGTCCACGCGAGGGCAAAGAGACCTTCCTTCCTTTTGCACCAACCTCCGACTCCTACCCATCGGACAACAACTCTCCGTCTTCCAAGTGGGATCTCACGTTCTTGCATTGCTTTAGAGGTCAAATCATCATCAACTCGGCAATCTCTCAACCTCCCGGTTAAATGTCCCTGGAGACACCGCCTGTCTTGCTGCAGAGTCCGAGTATTGCTTCAGGATGCTGTTCCCCAACACCTCTCGACTCTGAAAGTTATATCATCGTCTAAACTCTCAGGCGACCTAGCAACAGACTACGCTCCACTCCTTTCAAAAGTCTACAGGTGCAAGAAACAATAACAATGTCTTCGAAGAGCCAACTCTGGCCAGCGTCGTTGCAGACGCTCGTTTGCCATTGTCGTACAAGTAGGCTTTGTTTTTCTTTGTTTGAACTCACAATGTGAGTCACCGTTCAGCCCAAGATTCTTTGTCTCTTTTTCTTCCGCCTTCCACAAGGCCATTATCCTGATCACCTTTTCATAGCGGGAAGTCTCAACTCATTTAAGGTGATCAGTCCCCAGATAGCAGACATATTCCTCATAATTTCTGCATTGACAGAGAAACCCCGGCAGTTACTACCGCCCTGACAAAGGCGATATCAAGCACTACTGCCAAACTCCCACAAACGACAACACCCATGTCGGAAGCGAAGAAAAGATCCTCGAGCCAAGCAGGGCTCAGCGATGAGGACTACGAGAACAGCGACTTCACTGTCCACAACGACAGCGACAGTCACTCAGACCCGGACAGCGAGGACCAAAATGATGAAGTGGAGACTCGGCTGATCACCGCCCTGCGCGTGGTCAGCGGCAACCGCCAGAAGACGGCCTCCTCGACGCCGCCGTCGGAAGTCGATGATGCAGGCATCACCGACAGACGACCGGGCCGGGAGGCGGACCGTGACTCCGCGGGTGAGGCGGATGATGAGAGAGAGTCCTCGCCATCATCACAAAATGGCGACGAGAGCGACGATGACAAGGGGAGTCGGCGCCCGGTGGAGCCGGATGACGAGTACGAGGAGCACCAAGATGGTGAAGATGAAGGCGAGCATCCCATGAACAGAAACTCAGCCTATGCGGTGGAAGGTAGCGGAAAAGACTACGTCCCAAAAAGAAAGATCAAAAGACGCAAGAAGTATGAAGCAGAGGCCGATCATTCTGAGGCGATCCGCCAGAAGTACATCGAGATGCGGAAAACCCGCACCCCGATCGCTTGTGACCGTTGCAAGGTGGGTTCACTCCGTTGGTGTTATTTCTTTCACTCCACTATAAGATAGAGTGATTAAGTAGGGTTGGCTGACCGTTTTTTTCTTTTCGTGGGAGCAGAACCTGAGGAAAGAGTGCACAATCGATGAGGAAGGCTGCATCCAATGTCAGACCATCAAGATGCCGTGTATGCACACTGACCCAATCACCTTGATAACCGAGCGACGGGGGGCATCCAAGAAAAAGGATAGAACGATCCACGACCTGAAGGCTTATATCCTGAAGCTGCAAAGACAGGTCGCGGTTCAGCTGCACCCATATGGCCCCGTAAGTGTCTTATTCCTCACTCGATCAAGGAACCAAAGTCTAACATCAACATATATCCGCCGCTAAAGCCCGTGGGTCAATATCACTTTCCACAGCATAGGCCGAACGCTTCTCCCAACCCGCGTTCTCTCAGTCCACAGGGCAATTCGGCACGATGGGGTCATGCCAGTAGCGGCAGCAGCGCAGAGAAGGGCTTGGCGTATGCCAACAGCAACGGTTTTGCTTCCTCGAACAATCACAATAACATAGCCCCGTCCAGGAAACCTGGAAAGCGAAACGGGGATCACCCCCCAGTCACCAAGCCTCGTCCACATGACAGTGGTAGCTCGGGCAGCTCTGGGGGTAAATCCGGGTACCTGGCCGAGCTGGACAAGAACATGGGTCCCGGTGGACGGGCCAAAATCAACAGCAACATGGAGAAATTTCTCGAGCGCGACCCGGAGTACCAGAAGAAGGCTTACTTCCATTCGAGCTCTCCTCGACCGCGCCAGATGTCTGGTCCCGGCTACGGTTCTCTCTACCAGGATTACCACGAGTTCACCAACAACGCACACTATCCTCCGCCACCCCCCCGGCCGATGAGCACCAGTGCACACCGCATGTATGACCCTCCCTATATGGGTGACCCACGATATGGCCACCCTCAGCCGGGCTATGTCGATCATGCCCCCCGATATCCTACGCCGCCGCCGCCGCCGCACTTCCGCCCGTACCCTGAACGCGCCAACCCAGAGTATGAGCACATGGACCCTTGTCATCACTACGATGGTGGCCTGCGTTCGACTCCGGAGGCGGACAAGGATCCCTATTACGGCTTACCCGACGCCGGGCCGAGCGATTTCGGTGACGATGAATTGATACAGGCCTATAGGACTTTCTATCCGGAGGGTGAGTCGACTTCCGCGGGAGCGGCCGAGCAAGCCCGGGCAAGCCGAACTCGGCCCAAGTTCATACCTCGGGGGATGCCGCCGGGGAATCCGCCTCCCAGGCCAAGAAAGAAGTAAACAGAAGTTGATTAAGGCTTATGATGTTATCTAGATGTTTAGCTCTCGGATCTGGTACGCTGCGCTAGGGTTTCATCGTGTTTTTGGATTTATATACACTGAGCAGATACAATATCTTATTGATGCGTTAATGATTACTGCGTTTAATGTACCTGTACTTTTCCACCTCAAAGCTGCTAGACTACAATTGCATCGGGGACGAATCCCAGGCACCAGAAACTGCTGTAAAGTCGGGAAGATATGGTGTTGTATATTTAACATACGAAGGTATATGCAATCCAGCGAATTCACCCATCAGTGGCCACGCAATCACCAGAATCACGCCGAGCCAAAGACAGACTTGCTCAGCTCATCCATGACCTTCAACCATGTGTTCACCCAAGTGGTAAACTTGTCCCCCTTCTCCTCACCCGTCGTTCCCTGCTGCCAAGGCAACTTGACCAGCTCCAAAGCCGCGACAGCCCTGTCCTTAGTCTGCCCCAGAAACCGGCCTGACTTGTCCGGGTTCGCCTCGTACAACGCCCCCGCAACCTCATCCACGAGCTCCGGAATCAACCGAAGATTCTCCGTCAACGCCTCTAACTTGCCCACCTCCGCCACCGCATCCGCCGTCTTCTTGAGCCGGTGCGTCACGATCGCCGGATACACCTGCGCGATGGGTTTCAACACGCGCAGCGTCGACTTTTTCTGCGCATGCAACGCCTTCGACTCTTCCTCATCCTCATCCTCCCCCTTTTGATCTTCGGCATCATCAGCATCATCATCACCGTCATCATCACTCAACAACTCGTCGAAAAACTCATCCCCCTCCTCGTCGGGATCCCACTCCTCGATCTCCCCCACAGCATCCCGCACCAGATCCCGCCACTGCTCCACCCGCCGCACCACGAACCCCACCACCCCCTTGGCCGCCAGATCCACCAGCGCGTCGCACGACTCCCACGCCCGCGCCGCCGCCAGCGTCACGGCGTCTTTGGCGGGTTGCGCCAGCTCCTCCCCCTTCTTTTTTGAGGTATCACTCCTGCTCGCGATCCTCTGCACCTCCTTGAGTAACACGGATAGCTCCGTCAGCGCGAGTCGGGTGAGCGCGTGCGCCTCGGTCTGGAAGGCTTGCGTGTGGTCCGTGGCGGTGATGAGGAGGGCGGCGGTCACGAGCGAGGGGAGGACGGATTCGTTGAGCGCGGTTAGGATTGGGATGGCGGCCGTCGGGGTGAATGGGGCCGTGATGGAGACGAGCGAGAGTTTGGTGATTTGGGATTTTAGGGTCAGGGAGGAGGCGGAGAGGAGGGGGAGGGCGTCTTTGGTGGTGATTGTTTCGGTGGTTGAGGTGGTTGGGGAGGTGGAGGATGCGTTGGAGGTCGTGAGGGCGGTTTGGAATTGGTCGAGGAGGGTTAGGGTGGTTGTTAGGGTGAGGTGGAGTTTTTGCGCCATTGTTGTGGGTGTTGTTGGTGTTGTGCTGTTGCGGAGCTTGCTACTGTGGGTTTTGGGCGGTTGGTTGGAGGGTAGGGAGGGCGGTGGATGGGGGGTTTTAGTAGGAGATGGATTTGGTGTAGGATTCTCCGCGTCCTCGGCTCGGTGAGATATTGTAGAGAGTGGGAGGGAAACACGAGGAATTTGTAGCGATGGTTCAGGTTCCAAAGCTGTCTGGGCTAATCGTATATGAGGCTGAAGGCGTGGAGGGGAAAGTTTTGCGGTGGTGGGGTGAAAGTCCGCGGAGGGATCACGTGAGAATATTTCCCGCCCATTGACACCTGAGGCAGGATCTTTGGAAGTATTGTCGCCTGGAAGCGAGCGAGCGGCCCCGGTGGTTGTTACGACTACAGGTACATTATGTATAACTTTGCCTTTTCTACTGGACCTGTGTGTCTCCTGGCAATGGAATTTGACTGCATGGAACGTGTAGCACAACCTAGCAGTAGCAATTATTCAAATCTTTCGTTGTTTGCTGCATCGAATCAATTGAGCCAATTCTCAACTTCTACTACGGAGACATCCACACCCTGTGGCAGCGCATGTACTAAGCTCAGCCTGCCTGAAAAGCAAGATATCACCTCCGCACCAGCATGCCAATCTCTTACTGAAATCTTGGCAATTCATACAGCCGACCGAATAACCAATCATGTCTAGTCGTCAATACTTCCATCTAGTCTCTCGATCTTTCCATTCTGCAACACACAGCCCACGTCCCGAATGAGATAGGATCTCTGATACCCGTCCTTTTTCTCCTGGGCAACTCGCGCCCTGTGGTGCTCCCCCAAGTAGTAGCACCAGTTGTTCCCCGTATGATTCGACTGCGCCTCGAGGGCCTTTTCCACCTGAGAGGTCAGCCCCCCATACTGCAGGTATTCCCCACCGTGCTGCTGGTAGGCATATTTCTACGACGATTTCACAAATCTGATCAGTTTTGGGATGGACTCGCGGCCGTTGCCGGTCACCCGATAGGTATGGCCTCCTTTGACCTCCGCCCCAAGCGTCTCGGCGGCGTGTTGCTGGTCGTAATTCCATGCCTGGTCCCAGGTCTTTTTCACGTCGGCGTCGTAGTAGCACCCTTGCTCAAGGCAGACACTGTCAAGTATCCGAGGCGGTGCCTACAGCCCCATGTACCGGTAGGCAGCAGCACGAGAGGAGGAGTCCTTATATATCTTGAAGTGTTGACCATGAGCCTTTATCACATAGTAAGTGTTCGACAATTTATGAGTTGAGAGAGTGCGTGTTTCCATATTTGTGGATGAATAGGTGAATCTAATTAATCTCTCAAGAGGTTCGACAAGCAACGATGACAAGTCTCAGTCTTTCGGGAGAACAAGCCCAGCGTCGCAGTCAATATTATGCGATTTATCTAGCATATTTGCGAGATATGGCTGGTGGCGATCGCTAGGCTGTTGAGCATGATAGGATCACCGCCTCTTAGGGCCGAGGGGACAGAACCAAGGAACAAAAATAATGTGTTATTGAGCTTTCGGTTGGAGCATGATTTACTACTATATGGAATAACTTCAATATTCACTCGATGGGTACACTCATAGACTGATCGAGCTTGGAGCGCTTGACTAGACTGAAATCTCGGCAACCCGTTTTCGGTCTGACGAAGAGATGTTGATAAGAAAAAGGTTAACGCTGCGACAAGGAGCCAATTAGTGTGAATGAGCTTCAGTTTAGGAATGGTCAATGTGAGGGTGGATAAGTACGTATGTCATCATGGTCAGCATGCAAATATGGCATGGTTAAGTCAAGCAATGGCTAAGTTATAATAAGGAGGGGTTATGCCAATTACCGGCTTGGCCCGACTTAGCGTGAGATAAGGGCATTAGTAGAGAGTGTTTCTCCCCCCACTCCAACCTGTCAACCACCAACCTTTTCGCCCACTTTGAACATTTCATGCTACTCGAACGCAAGAAACCCTGAGAGCTAGAATGTCCCCTCCAGAGGCAAACGAGCCAGTAATACCCCATCAGTCTCCAGAAACCGAGGTAGGGGTCACAACCGAGCTGGTCAAGCTCCCCAAACTGCTCCTGGTCGCGATCGTCCTGTGCTTGGCCACTGTGTGCGTCGCAGTAGACAACACCGTACTATCCACTGCGGTGCCTCAAATCACCGACGCTTTCGACAGTATTGACGATGTGGGCTGGTATGCAGCGTACGTTCTGCCAACTCTTGCATCGCTAACCCAGCGGGGATCGACTCGAATAACGAGGAAGATTGTAATAGAATATACCCCTTAACCTCGTGTGCATTCCAGCCGTTCTTCGGCAAGGTCTATTCGCTTTTTTCCAACAAAGTGGTCTTTCTGGCCGCACTACTGGTCTTCGAGGTCGGGAGTGCTATTTGTGCTACAGCACCGAGCTCCAATATCTTTATCCTTGGACGAGCCCTGGCAGGGCTGGGGTCCGCTGGGATCTCCGCCGGCACCACCCTGATTCTGGCCGAGTGCGTCCCGCTGCCGCGGCGACCAACATGGAATAGCATCATCGGCAGTACCTTTGCCCTCGGGAGTGTCGCTGGACCTCTGCTGGTATTGCCCATGTGCTATCAGACATTGATAACTGTTACAGCACACTGACACCGCAAGCAGGGCGGAGCCTTCACCGAGAAAACAACCTGGCGTTGGTGTTTCTACATCAATCTGCCTATCGGGGGTGTAGTCATGCTCTTTGTGACCTTCTTCTACCGGAGCAATCCCAGTGTCACACGAGCCTCGACTGGATTATACAGTCAGATTGCCCGATTCGACGTCGGCGGCACCATCACTTTAATTCTGGCCACAATTTGCCTTCTCCTCGCACTCTCCTGGGGCGGAACGAAGTATGCCTGGGACGACACCTATATCATTGTTCTGCTAACAGTCTCCGGGATCCTCTTCTGCGTGTTCGCCGGCATCGAGCGATGGATGCAAGATAGCGCTGTTATCCCTTTACGATTGCTACACAGGCGAAGCATGGGTGCTGCGATCCTGTTTAGTCTCTGTCTTGGTGGCGTGTTCTTTGTAGGTGCTCGATACGCAACCCTAAGATCCTCCTGGCTGACTAAGATCTCACTACCGTTCCAGGTCAACGTTTATTACATACGTGAGTCACAAAACTCGCTCAAGTGCTTCACTACTATCACTAATCCAAGCTTCCAGCACTCTGGTTCCAACTGGTTGACGGAATCTCAGTCGTCGAGTCGGCCATCATGTTCATCCCGTTCATGTGCAGTGTCGTCGGCGGGTTTGTATGTGCCGGCTTCGGGACCGCCGCCACAGGATACTACACGCCGTTCGTCTACGGGGGCTCGATCCTCATGTCGGTTGGGACGGGTCTGATCGCGACGGTGCGGCCGCACCAGACCCCGCGCGCCCGCTGGATCGGGTATCAGATCCTGTGCGGCGCCGGCATCGGCCTGGGCGAAGAGCAAGGCCTCTACATGGTGCAGACCACTCTTCCCGAGGCGGATGTTGCCACGGGTCTCGGGATCGTCCTCTTTGCGCAGACGTTCGGGGGTGCCGTCTTCGTGTCCGTGGCGCAGGCGGTGTTCCTGGAACATATAACCGCAGCCCTGCGGACGCTGGCGCCCGATGTGGACCCTTACTCGGTGCTGGGGGGCGCGTCGACGGCTACGTCTCCCGCGCTGCAGAGTGTGTATGCCGTGGCGATCAAAGATGCGCTGCGTGTGGGGCTGGTTTTAGCCACCGTATCGAGTCTGGGGGCTCTGCTGTATGACTGGCACAGTCTGAAGGGGAAAGGTGAGAATGGGAGTAGCGGTGGTCATGAGATGGTGCTTGTAGCGCAAGGGTCGGATGGAGGACAGGGGAAATAAGGACCGACAATGCGACATTGTTGGATAGGAAGCTTGTCTATGGCTGGCTCGGGGGAGGGACTATATTCGCACATAGAGACAAAAGCTGAGCAGCTGGGTAGTAGTCAGTACTTATAATATGCTTACCAAGATGAGAAGCTAAGATCTAACCTTGAAATGCTGCTGTTCGCTACTTGTGGTGCTCTGCAGAGATCTGTAGACTATGGATTATTGCACCACTGCTTATCCTGAATGCCCTTCAGCTACTGGGAAGTCGGTCCGGAAAGCCCGTACGTAGTAATAATCTCTACATGAGCGAAGCTGTAGGGGCTACGAGTGGATATTGCAGATCAATGAAGCGACTGAGGCTAAGCTCAATAGGGTGCCCGATGTCTGTACCGACTCACTGTAATGATGCCCTAAAGCATCTAGGAAATTTCAACTTTACCAACCACATCTAACGTGAACAAAACCCCTCTTGCATTCAACTCACTGTTGACGCCTCTATCTCATCAGATTCTTGTTGCTTCAACCGCCTGAATACTCACAATGCCCCTCTCGACTGCCAACTTCACCACCACCGCAACCCATGTCATCCAAAGTGACCACCCGATCTCCCTCCCCGATCCGTATATGCTAGGACCCTTCGACCACCTCTACCACTTCGCAACCCCCGTCAACGCCGTGTGAATCTACCAGTCCTCGCCCTCCGTCAACTTGATCCCGGTCGAGCGACTACGCAAAGCCATCAGCCGTCTCCTAGACTACTACCTCCACCTAACTGGCCGACTGCGCATCGATCCCGCGACCGGCGTCCGGTCCATGACCCGACTCGGCACCGGGATCCATCTCTCCGAAGCCCACTGCGACGCACCTCTTCGCTCTTTCGCCCGCAGCCCCTCGGCACCAGACACAGAACTCAGCGTATTCGACTTTCCCAACGCAGGAAACCCGCTGCTCGCGCCATGGGACCTGACCCTCGAAGGCGCGCAGCGCGATCCCGTCCTCACCATCCAACCTTGGGATCCTCCGTCTCCGGCACCAGCGTGAACTTCCTCCCGCATCTCAGCCTGCCCGAACGAACCTTCGGAAACACGGTCGTAACCCCCGTGATAGAGCTGGATTCAACCGCGTTGACGCAGGCACCCCTCTGGCAGATCGCGGGGCTCATCAACGACCGCATCCGACACGTCTCCCCGGCGGAGGTGCGTCAACTGGGGAGGTGGATCGCCGCGCAGCCCGACACGTCCCGGATCCAGCTGAACTTTCCAGTGGTGGCGGCGGCCCCGTTCATCGCGACGGGGTGGCATCGGTTTCCGCTGTACGCGGGCGCGGAGATGGATGGCGTGGCGCCTTCGCTGGCTAGTCCGGTGTTCATGGACGCGTTGTTTGATGGGATGGTGTTTTTTGTGGAACCGAAGGTCAGGGATGGTGGGGTGGAGGCGGTGGCTTCGCTGCGGAGGTCGATCTAAGCGTGTTTGGAGCAGGATGAGGGGTTGGGTGGTGCGTGGGATGGGGTCAAGTTGCTGTGTTGAGGTGGAAGGGTTGGAACGAGCCGTTATCTGACTCTTGCTAAACGTCTGCTTCCATCAGGTGCAGTTAGTTTCTTTGGTTTTAATTTGAGCGGTGCGGTACGGAACGTGCCAGGCCTCGCATTGGACATATACCTTAACGGTGTTATTGAGGTACGTGTTGACTAATTGAGATGTTACTAGCCATGGAAGAGAACTAGTGGTAGTAGTCGTTCTATAAGGTATAGTATGTAACTGGCAGCCTTTCACCAATCGACAAAGCTAATCTTTTGGTATCCAGGTATATCCCTGGATCTATACCCTGTATCTTGTATTATCTTTTATATTTATACCCAGAGGCAAAAACGTGTCTATTTACATGAATATACTTATACTCTAACCCTAGAAACCATGTTACTGAAACAGAAGTAAGTACCCTAGGTAGCCACATAAGTAAAACCTTCAAAATCTGTACAAGCTTCTGATGTAGCTAGCAAGCTCCGAGGGAGTATCTCGATCAAACACCATATTCAAGTATATCCCTTTCTTGTGCGCCCCCCACCCCCCAGCCCGCCTCGGGTCAAAATCTCCCTAGCAATCACCAGACGGTCACACTAGACACACCCCACCCCTCCACAAAAGAGAAACCCAGCGTCCCTCACACAGAATCGTCAATTGCAAAGCATCCTCCACGCATGATTGTCTCGGGATCGATCTACCGTCTCCCCCACCGAGCATCCCTCACCCCCCATCCTATATCCACCGCGACCGCCGTGGTCGTCAGCCCCGCCTCCGCCTCCCCGGCCATCCCCGGCCATCCCCCCACCTCCAGCGTCCGGCCCACCAGGTTCACGGAGGAAGTCGGCGTGCCGTGTCGATCGTGTCCCGTAGCCCGTCGCCACCGTGGCAGTCGGGAGACCTGGACATACCCGGCGGGGTCGCGTTCGGCAACGAGGATCGCGTCGTGCTGGCTGCTGTGGTAGGGCGGGTGGTCGAGGCTATTCCAGTCCCCGTGCAGGATGTGGCAGGAGCGCAGGTGTGGGCCATCCGGGATATCGAGACGGTGGAAAAGGTTGGATATATTGCTCGAATCGATGTTGAGGGAGTCGTTATTGGCAGGCCCTTGGTCGGGGCGCGGGACAGACTGTCGAGTAGGGAAATTCAGCTCCAGATGGTGGAGGTGCGGGAGACGGCGGAGCGGGATGAGGAGGCTATCAATGTCACTGTCACACTGCGAAGAGGGGAGAAACAAGCCCAGAGACCGGAGGTTGGGAAAGTCCTCGGGGAGTTGATGCAGCTGGGCCGGCGCGAGAGTCGCTGGATCGCGGGATGATGATGATGTCCTCAGGCGCAGATGCTGCAGGCCCGCCCCGTGCGCCTCGGCCACCACCGCAACCACGTCCGCAGGCAGGTCCACTCCGATAAAGGTGCGCAGCGAGCGGGGCAGTGTCCGGAGGAAGGCCTCCAGCAGCCCGGCGCGTTGTCGCGCCGCCTCCGGATTGATTCTTCTTCCCCTATTCGTGAACCGCGGCATGCCCAGCTCGAGCCAGACCAGCTCGCGCAGCTGAGCTCCCCCTCTGAGAGCAGGCAAGAGGTGAATCCAGTCCACTGCAACAAGCGAGAGGGACCGCACGCCCTCCCAGCGCAACTGCGTCGCCCAGAGACGACTCTGCGCAGCGCCGAACCGCATCCCCCGGAACGCGAGATGCGCCAGCGTCTCCGGCAGCCGATCCCCGTCCTCCAGCGTGATCAGCCCTCGTTCCTCGATCTCGGCCGCTGTTTCTTCCTCCTCCTTCCCCGGCGCCTCGTTTGCCCAGCGCTGCCCCCGTCGCCACGTCGACCGTCCCGTCAGCGACAGATGCGTCAGCCGCGGACCCCGAACAATCAGTTCCTTCAACGACGCCGGCCGGTGCACACTCCCCCTCCCCCTCCCCCGGCCCCGATCTGGGACCGGATCATACTCGCCGCGGAACCACTCTGCCGCGACAGACCGGAGACACGCGAGCTGCGGAGGCCCCCGGCTCGGCTGATGCAGGTGTATCCTCTGGGTCAGCGCGACCTGGGAACTGAGGATGTGCACCTCCGTCGCCGGGGAGACCTCGTAGAGGCGCCGGAGAATCACCCCGGGCATGTACGTCTCGTACCACCAACTACAATCCCCCCAAAAAAACGTAGTCAGAGAGCAGGCCCACCTGAACAAGACGGAAGAGACTCAACTAAAACCGCCGAAGCTCCCTCGCCGCCCCAAACAGATAATACAGCATCGCTTCCTGGGCATCCGACATGACGTCGACGCCATCACCAAGCCCCGCATCCCACGGCTGGTGGCCTGTCACGACGATCGCCCGCACAAACGCGCAGCACCGCACGGGCGGATCGGGCGCGGACCACGGGCGTTTCGCCTCCTCTCGCGCCCAGAGATCCATCCCGCCGTTGAACTCGAAATGCAGGGTCCGGAATAGGGCTGATGCGGCGACGGGGTACAGCGCTTGGTTGGTCTGCGCGAGGGCTTTCAGGGCGGTGCGGTCGGTCCAGAAGAGCTTGCGGTTTGGAGGTTAGTTTGGCGAGGGCGAGTCGGGGAGAGGGGGAGAGAGGGGGTTGCCTACGAGGTTTACGATGTGATGCCAGATTTCGGGGGGAAATTTCCCTGGTAGGAATGAGGATGCTGGTTCAGCGTCCATGGTGTTTGTGTTGGTGTTGGGTGGGTGTGGGTTGGATGGGGCGCGGGTCGGAGAGAAAGGGGAACGGGGAACGGGGAACGGGGAACGGGGAACGGGGGAGCAGAGGTGATCTTATAGCGGGAAGACAGGGCGGGTCGAGCCCTAAATGGTGTTTCTGGCGGGGAGGCATTCACCTGAGGATAATGGGGACGGACCACGAGTGATGTCATGAATCCTGATTCAAAGTAAGTCGGATGTGTAGATTTATGGAGTCAAGATTCTACGATCGCGAATCTCATGTTCATGAGTCACAGCACCCCTAGGCCACACGAGCCAGTCATCGTGTCTAGGAACAGAACAACGGCCATGTCGCTACGCTGGCATATGAGATATACTGAAATAGTCGGGTGTCGGCCGTTCCGTATGGAATAAAGGTTCTTATTTTCTCACTAATACAAGAGATCTATACAGAGAGAGAGGGAGGCCAGCCACAAGTCCATACCTCTACGGCGCCGCCGCCGTCGTCACCGTCATGGTGGTCGTCCCCGTGGTCATGACACACAGCTTCTCACACTCGATCTGCACATCCGAAGAAGCGTCCTCCATACACTCGGCGCGGGCCTTGGGGGTGCCGGGACACGAGGCGATGCGGAAGTTGAACAGGAAGGTGACGCACGAGTAGTAATTGCCGGTGACGCACAGATCGCTGAGGGCGGTGGTGGTGATGACCTCGGTTTCAGTGGTGGTGGCGGTGACCAGCGTCGTGCTGGAGCCCGCGCACTCGGTCAGCTCGTAGCCCGCGACGTCGTAGATGGTGGTGGACTCGCAGGCGATCACGTCGCTGAAGAAGTCGGTGAAGGTGTAAGGGTACGGGTTGTTGGCGTAGTCGATGGAGACGGTGGTCGAGGCGCCCGCGCAGCTGGTGACGGTCGTGCCGTCGCTGACCTTCTTGGTCGTCGAGGCGCACGCGATCTGGTCGCCCAGCGAGTCCGTGAACGTGTACGGGTACTTGTTGGTCGAGGTCGAGGTCGGCAGCACCGTGTAGCCGCACGGGTTGCTGCCCGTCATCGTCGGGATGTTGCTGGCCGCCCCCGTGCAGACGCAGAACGCCCCGCTAATCCCCGCGTCCGGGTCCTCGCCAATCACGCACAGCGGGTCGCTGGAGGCTGAGGCGCTGGCTGTGGTGGTGGGAGACGAGCTGATGGTACACGCCGCCGCCGTGGTCTCGGTGTCATCGTCGTCGTCGCGCCGCTTCAGCGCCGGGTTGGCGTCGGCGGTGAAGTCCCAGGTGATACTGGTGGAGCACACGCTCGAGTACTTGCTTTTCAGGGCCGCGTAGCCCGTGAGCATATCGTTGGCTTCGTCCAGCGCGTTGGTCAGGCCGGAGTTGCCGGCGATGGTCGTCAGCAGCGCCGACTCCGCGTCCATCACCGTGATCAGCGTGTCGATATACCCTTGCACCGTCGTCGTGACCGTCGAGTAGGTGTTCATGAAGTTGGTGAACTGCACTGCAAACTTCTTGGTGTCGGTGTCGGAGTACGTGCTATCGAGGTTGGCGCTGATCCAGTTGTCCAACGCAAGCCTGGCAAGGGAGAGTGATTCCCCGTTAGTATGACTACAAAACACACACCCGCATAGCGAAGACTCACATCTTGTTGTAGATCCGTGCGTTGGTCGATTGCATGTAGTCATTGACGTTAGTATCGGTGATGACCACACACGAAGCCGCCATCTGCCAGAGCAGCTCCATCTTGGAGCGGAACTTGGTGCGCGCTCCCATCGACTGCAGGGCATTCGTCTCGGCGGTTCCCACCCAAGGCGTGGTTGCCTTGATGGCTCCAACTCCCTTCGTGTTGGTCCAATTCTTGAAGGTCTTGCCTCCGTAGTCCTTTTTGGCAATCGCCGCCTTGAGGCGATTGAGTACCTTGCTGATTCCAATGAACTCAAAGTAGTCATCCGATGCAATGGCCGAGTAGATCTACCAGGGAGAAAAGGTCATGAGAGTCAGCGGGAGAATGTACTTGGGCCTCGACGGATACTCACGCTCTGCAAGCGATTGCCGCAGCCGAAGAAGATGACTTCGGCGTCGGCGCACGAGAAGGTGCTCGTGGTGGCACCGGTAAACATCTGGCTGAAGAAGTCCTTCAGCCATCCCATTTCCCCTGTAACACGTAGTCAGCTTCATGTCGATTGTTCCAAGGTAAGCTGAGGCGAGGAGATACTCACAGGCATGGTCCATCGTGGCCACATCGCCAAAATCCGTCGGCAGGTCAGCGACAGCCACCTGGGTCACTTCCACCGCACAACCAGCGGCCGTGGTGGTATGATACCACCGCGGCATGTCCGTCTGCGAGCCCACAATCAGACCATCCGTCTCACTGTTGTACCAGTCGTATCCGTTGGTGTAGGGGGGCACGGTGACGGTGGTATCCGCGCCCAAAGCGCATTTGCCCACCGATTTGATCGTCTCACGCTTGGCTCCGTCGCGTTTCTCAATGAATTTGCCATGTGCACCTGGCGCCCTGGCCGGCGCGGTGGTCATCCTTGCGCTCGCGGGCTCAGTCCTTCGGAGTCCGGTCACAGTCGCAGTTGCTCTTGCTGTTGACGTCGGCATCATCACGGTGCCGGTGCCGGTGCCGGTCATCCGGGGAAGATCCGCGGCCACTCCACGACGTCTCAGGTCGATGGACGGCCACGCGTACTCGGATTCCGCCAGCATCGGCCAATCGTCCTCGTACGAGGCGTCATCGTCGCCGTAGAACGGGATAAAGTGCCACGCACATGCCTGGCAGCCCGAAAAGCTATCATAGTTGAGCGCCAGATCCGCCCCCGTCGCCACGGCGGGACAGGCGGCCGTGGTCTCCGAAGTGAAGGTCTTCGTTGTGGCGGTCATATCGCATCCGGTCACCGAGTAGCAGGTGGTCGAGGTGCAATCCGTGGTCGCAATGGCGGATTCGGTTGCAATGGTGCAGTACACGTCGCAGTTCGAGGTCGTGGTCGTGCTGGAACATGTCGTCGTGGTCGAGGAGTCGTCGTCGTCGTCGCCATCGCCACTGCCTCCACCAGTGATGTCTACCCCGATAGGGCAGATAGGGCAGTCAGAATCACAGAACAGTACACCTACCACGCAGGTTTCAGAAGTTAGCTTCTCTGTGACATGAGGAGGAAGGGAGAATAATCACTGACAGCCAGTGCCACATCCCGCACAGCCCGCTGTTGCCGTCGGACTTGGAGGCTTGCCACTCGTCCATTTGGTGGTCTTGCTGTTGAGCTTGGTATCGTGAGTGGTGTCCGTGGTGCTGGGATAGACGACCGGTGTCACCGTCGTAGTCACGGGAGGCAGAATGGTTCCTGAGATCACCGTAGTTGAGCCACCCAGAGTCTCGGTGACAGCCGGCTCCACGTAGGTGTAGTCGCCCCAGACGACAACGTTGGAGGTCTCGGTGGCGGTGGTCGTGGCAGCCGACACCACGGTGGTGCCTCCGATGGTACTAGAATCATGGTCAGTCACATCCAACAGCCGGGGTTGAACGGGGGTTGCGAGCACTTACGGAGTCCAAGTAATAGCAAACGGTGATGGCTCAACCGAGGAAGTCAGCCAGATTGTTCCAGTGGTGCTGCCATTGGGGAGATTGACGCCCCAGACAGGAATTGCGGTCGTCTGCACCGGAGGAATGCTGATGATGGTTGGGAACCAGTAGCTAACGTGAGAGGTGACTGCCGTCACATCCCCGCCACTGGAGGCGGACGTTGTCTCAGTCACCACAGTAGTGTAGGTCAGGGTGGTAGTCCAGGGGGGCAGGGTGATGGTTGTCGTGCTGCTGAGGGGCTGAGGGGGCCAAATCAACGAACATCCGGGAACGGCCGTCACAGATGGACTGTCTTCGTCCCAGATCGATGGATCAATGTACACTTCGCAGCTCGATCCCTCCGACGTCGAAGTCGACCCGTTGGAGGTCAGCAGGTCGATCGCCCAGTCAGCAATTCCCAAGAAGTTGTAGCCCTCGTAGAGCTCGGCGCGGCTGGCTTTGATATCATCGTCCATATAGCCCGCCCACTGGGTGTCGTTCCAAACCATGATGTTGGAGTTCGAATCTTCGTCAATGTACGTATAAACCTCCTCTTCTTCCGCAATCCCTGCGAGCTCGGCGTTGGAGATATACCCAGCAGTGTCCGTGCAAGCGCCTGGAACCGCTCCCGAATCCGGGCCGGTGAAGGTGCATTCGGGGCCGTAGCAATCGGCCTCAGTCATTTGGAAGGATCGGGCGTAGCTCGCTACTCCCACAGCCACCATGTTCGAGGGCACGCCTGCCTTGGTGATCATCGATAAGGCACTGACAGTCTCCGTCAAGTTCACATGGGACCGCAAGCAACCGCCTTGGGGACAGCCCGGATCAGCATACGTATTGTTCCAGTCCCACTGCCCGTGCAGATCGTAGGCCATCAGGACAATATAATCCACCACCTCACTGATGGCCATAATGGGAATGCCCTTCAAGTACCAAAACGAGGAAGGTGCCGTCGTTGAGATAGTCTTATCCGGGGCATCAATTGCCATCTGCATCTGCAGCTCCAGAAGAAAGAGGAAGAAATTGGTCCCGTCATCGGTACTGTCGGCAGGAATATCTGGAATATCCGGCTCAGCAGGATACTCCCAGTCCCAATCCACACCGTCGAGATCGTAGGTGGTGAGTAGATCAATGGTATTCGTGATCAGGGTAGCCCGGTTAGTGCTATCGGAGACTGCAGACCGAAAGATGTCGTATGTGTCCGCGTCGGTCGAGAAATCCCATCCACCCACAGTGATTATGCGCTTGACTCCATCCAACTCGACAAAGTCATTCCATTGATCTTCCAGGCTGGAGATGTTATAGGACAGATCTGCATTCAGCGTGGCGAAGGACATGTGGATATGGGTGTATAGACTCGTATCGATATCCGCAATCATGGTACGCATACAGGCGCGCTCCACATCGTAGCCCTCGAAATATCCAATCTTAAAAACCTCGCTGGGAGCGTCACTCTGTACAATCTCGGTTCCACAATTCGAGATACAACCATTCGTGTTGTTCGCGGCCGTGCCCGGGTTGCCTGTGGTTGACTCGGTGGGGGTACAGAACTCTGCCGTAATACCACATTGCCCCCAGATATCACAACAGGCGTTCAGCGGGCACTCGTTCAGGGTACTAAGATTTGTTCCATATGGAACACTGACTGTCCCGTTGACTTGCGGCCCGCAGACGGCGTTGGCGATCACCGCAGGCATTGGAGGATAACCCGAGCTCAGACACATGTATTCACCGACGAGAAGATCACCGCAGCCCAACCATCCCCATGTCTCGGTATTGTAGCTCTCAATCTCGTCCTTGGTCAGAGTATATGTGGCGGCGAGGACGTCGCAAGAGTCGCCGGTCTGAATCAGGTATGAGTAACAATAACCATCTGCATCAGGCGAGGGGGCATAATCTGGAGCGGATCCCTCCGTGCAACAGATATACTCGCCCACAGTCAGGTTCGAGCATAGGGTGGAACTGGGGTTGTAGGTACTGAGCTCAGTCGCTGTAATGCCACACTCGGTCGCTAGTGTCGCACACGTATCGCCGGAAACCACCTGCACTGCCGTACAAGTCGTGCTGTCATCGTCATCGTCATCGTCACGCGAGCGAAGCTGGCTGGGGGCATACCGCTGACGAGCCCACAGGCTGGTGGTGTTGGTTTGGGCGTGTGACACAGTGGGGATCGAATAGGTGAGGTTCTGCCAGATAGTGCTATCATCCAGAGTGGCTATGCAGCTACTGTTGCGCCACGTCTGCACCGCGGTTTGAGCGACCGACAAGTCTCCGCTGGCACTGACGATAACGCCGAAGGCGTACCGGGCACTGTGCTGACTGCTGCAGAGCTGCACCATTAGAGTTTCGGAGACCCCCTTGTCTTGAATCTCTTCAATGAGCGACTCGAGAATGGGAGCAAGAAGGTTCTGGCTGTGCAAGCTGCTGCCCATATACAGACCCACCGTGGTCTGTCCCGCGAGGGCAAAATTGATGGTCTCATTACACGCAGCCGACGGATTGAGTGTCTCGTAGGCCAACAGTTGGGTCAACGCGGCGACCGCGTCGCTATCAGAGGATGCTGCCGACGAGGCCGTGTCGCGGGAAATCTGCAGAGACGAGACCACGGAGGTCATGTTCGTAGGCATCTGACACGAAGTACTTCCAGTTTGCGCGGCGGTATCAGCAACCAGGTCCGCCGTGCAGCCACGAAGACCGACTCGACTCTGAGACTGATTGACAGTGGTGTATAGAGCGAATTGCAGTAGCATTGTCTCATCACACAGAGAGAGCCGGTGGACGCCGGAGTAGACCGGCCAGGCCGACGAATCGAGTCCCAGGTCAGTACAACTTCCTGGACAAGCAGCGCGAAGGAACTCCCATGACCGCGACGGAGTGTAATTTCCCGCCACTACGGCAGCTTTCAGGGTCTCCAAGTCGACCGTGGCCTTTGGCTCGGAAGCTGACCGTGTACTGATTGGGTTGGCACTGAGAAAGGCAGACAAGGCCGACTGAGCATCGACACTGTCTGCGACGACCCCTGGACCCAGCAGGGCTAAGCCAGCCGTGAAGGCTTGGGTCATGCGAGGGAGCTTCATGGTAGCTCAGACCCCGAAAGCAGGGTATGTCGTTTAATCAAGAGAGAAGATTGAATAAATGAAGGTATCCAAAAAACAAAATAAAGAAATAGAAAAGAGAGAGAGAAAGAGAGAGAGAAAGAGAGAGAGAGAGAGAGAGGAAAGAGTGACAAAGAGAGAACGTGTGAGGCTATAGGAAATTCAGGGTCGACATAGCGACTGTGAAGAGCTTGATGCAATGACAAAAACAGTGCAGCGGGCAATGCGCTCGCTTTATACCATCCTCAAAGTCGCCTCATCTCGCGCACCCCCCTCCGCCGTCAAGACTGTAAATACTAACACTGCCTCAGAGGACATTACTCGAAGCATCGCTAAAGCACCACATAACCACACCAGACGCCATCGTCTGTAAGTTGACTTACGCAACACAATCAATCCATACTGGACCAACGCAAGGCTATCCTCTCTTTTCATTTTCCAGGTGGATCCCATGCTCTGGCTACTAGTGCAGGAACAGACTTGAGCCAGCGGCATGCATGTATCTGCCCCGCCTTCACGCCACTTCTGCAAACCACGAGGCATTCGCCAAGTCAGAACGAAGTTAGACCGAAAGAAATTTAGTCTTTAGCCCCCAAACTGCCTATACCACGTGCCGTGAAAAATTGAGAGATCAGACAATCAATCAACCATATATCGCTAGCTCTGGGACTAACATTGAGGCTAGCTCCGTCCTGCAGGATGCCCAGGATGCCCAGGATGCTTTTGCCTCCTTGTCATTCTAGCCTGGACTATGGTTGGCTCTTGGCAGTCGTTGGGGCTCCGCGCTTAGCGAGCTTAGCAGAGCTTCGCTTATTGTATTGAGGCTTGGCAGGGGGGAGACTATGCCGAGTCAGGCAGTCAATGCCGGCCCTGAGTGCCAAGAAGTTACCTATTATACTGTTCCTAGTACTGTTCCTAGTGACAGACCTAGTAACTGACCTAGTAATTTACCTACTACTCCGGCCATCCTTTTGCGGTGGAATAGTGGGAAGGTTCGCATGTTGACTAATTCTAGGCACTGTTGTATATGCTTGACCGGGCCTCCCTTCCTTTTAGGCTCTATATAAACGATACGCCGGTTCATCTCTTTGTGCGGCAGTCGATCAAGTCTCCTGCACCCTTGCTGGTCGCTTTCTCAACTAAAATGGCTTTTATTACCCTTATCGCATCAGTTCTGGTGGCGAGCCGTCTCACTGCGGGATACTTGATCGCCCCCTCTGGCACCGCATTTCCCGGGGCGAATTCAGACTGCAGTGAATGGGTCACCTACACGACCGGCTTGACCTGTGCCGACATCGAGGCTACATACTCGATCACCGAAGAGGATTTTCTTGCATGGGTAGGTCAACTCTTACATCCCGCGACGTGCAGGGTCTGACACATGAAAATAGAATCCCTACCTCTCGCTACTGTACACCGACTGCAATTTGGTTGCGGGCTATGACTACTGCGTGGACATCGACTTTGAGATCTTCGGGACCACATCGTCCTCATCAACCTCGTCGACCTCGTCCACAACATCGCAGACATCCACTCCATCTGTCGCGAGCACTTTGATTACAAGCACCATCTCTGCTTCCACGACTGGATCTGCGACCGTGGCGAGCGCGGGAATCACCACACCCTCGCCCATCCAAACAGGCATGACGGCCACATGCGACGAGTTCTACCTCGTGGTCTCCGGAGACACGTGCGCGGCCATTGCCTCTAATGCCGGTATTGCACTGTCCGACTTCTACGCCTGGAACCCTGCAGTTGGTAGCAGCTGCGCAGACCTCGATATCGGTGATTATGTGTGCATCGGGGCAACAGGGAGTGCAGTCTCCTCCACAGCAGCAACAGCCACGGCCACCAGCAGCGGCACTGGCATCGTGACGCCCGCACCGATTCAGACGGGCATGACCGCCACCTGCGACGCGTTTCATCTTGTGGTCTCCGGAGACACGTGCGCAGCCATTGCATCCGACGCGGGAATCGCACTTTCCGACTTCTACGCCTGGAATCCTGCGGTTGGCAGCAGCTGCGCTGATCTCGATGTCGGTGATTATGTGTGCATTGGAGCGACTGGGACTGTAACCACAACCACGGCCACCAGCAGCGGCACTGGCATCGTCACGCCCGCCCCAATTCAGACGGGCATGACCGCGACCTGCGACGCGTTCCATCTCGTGGTCGCCGGAGATACCTGCTCGGTCATTGCGTCCGACGCGGGGATCGCACTGACTGATTTCTACGCCTGGAACCCTGCTGTCGGCAGCAGCTGCGCTGACCTGGACGTGGGCGATTATGTGTGCGTCGGGATTGAGGGAAGCACCACCACTGC
Source organism: Aspergillus fijiensis CBS 313.89 (assembly GCF_003184825.1). Classification (NCBI taxonomy): domain Eukaryota; kingdom Fungi; phylum Ascomycota; class Eurotiomycetes; order Eurotiales; family Aspergillaceae; genus Aspergillus; species Aspergillus fijiensis. Next base: position 29,286 of record NW_024469050.1, on the reverse strand, counting down.
TACTGCAACGACAACATCGACAACGACAACCGGCAACGGAGTCACGACTCCCACTCCGATCCAGACGGGCATGGTGTCGGACTGCGATTCCTTCTACTATGTGGTCACTGGGGACGGCTGCTCGAGCATCGCGAGCGCGGAGGGGGTCACCGTGGCTGAACTGGAGGAGTGGAACCCGGCCATTGGGACGGATTGCACGGATTTGTGGACCGAAACCTATATTTGCGTGGGAATCTTGTAGTTCGATCCGGAAGTTATTGTACCCCAATGTAATGTCTAGGCGAAGAGGTCATTCGGGCACGCGGCTGAATTGTTCTCGCATTTTGGTCTATATGCAGTTTCGAAGTTGGTTTTTGAACATGTTCAGGTTGTTAAAAGGGACTTTTTGCTTAATCGACCCTTTGTGTAGAATATTTCTCCTCCGGCGCCATCTGCATCAACACAAGACCCGGCAGCATTGGAACTTGTTTTTCTTGTTTTTTCCTCTTCAACCATCAGCCAGCTGGATTATCTTGGATTCAGCCTTTACGCTCTTCTATTCTTTCGGAATCAAATGCCAAATCCGGACAGTACAGTACTATCCAATCTAACCCTCCCGGAAAGTGTCTGGCCTTGCACTATTGAAAAATCATGGTCCCTAAGTTAGTCCCGGCTGGCCCCTCTTTGTCGGAGATTAGATTGGCGTAATTAGCACCTCGTATCCAGCCGCTCCTCGTGGCTCGATCTTAAGTTTGACGTTCCTGCAGGACTCCTGCATCCTGCGTCGGAACCGAGGTGTTTTGGCCCCCATACACTAGTATATCCAAACTATATCTTAGCGGATCCGAGCAGACCAATCCAAACCGAGGCCTGGAGGCTAAAACGGTGAGGAGTGCAGAGATTTATCCTGAGCTATGGGACGTGCGGCGAAGGTAATCTTACTCTTAACTCGGTTGCTCAGAGCTTCCGCAAATTGACGTTGGTGCATGCGACATATGTTCTCGTCAGGAGAGAAATATGAAATGCTCTTTGGAACACCGACCCCCTGCAACGAGCGGGAGACCATAACTTGCCCTCGCAAATCTCCTGTTAGCCGTAAGTTACGGATAAAGGATGCTACCGCCATCGTACTGTACTGTACTGTACTGTACCTAGTTATACCTGTCAGCGGCCCACTGGTCATGCTGCTGCTCACCGCTCACCCCGGTGGTTATCTCTGTAGCCTGACGGCCTTGAATTGTCTGCCTATTCACTTATCCACGTCCCCGATAAACCCTTATCCACCGTCCTGCGCTGCTCTAGTCCACGCATCTTCCTCAAATATAGATGAACTGGGTATAATCATTGCCACAAGCACCCACTCTTCTAATGCAACTTCTCTTCCTCCTTACTTCACGGAATGTGACAGTTCTCCGATTGCGCCCAACCATACATACCCACAAGAATGCCATTCTGTAAAGTGCAGTTCCCCGACTCTTTCGTCGGATGGCTCCATCTCCTCATCCTAACCTACGCCACCTTCATAATCCTATTCCAATGGCGCCAAGAACATCTCCAAAACCGCCTTCGGGCAGCTCCTATCCCCCACCCCCCCGAACCAGACCCCTCAAAGCAAGACGAACCAGACCCCGCCAATGACATCCCTGCCCCGCGCCTCCCCTACAACGAAACCACCCTCGTCGGCCTCATCACCAAGATCTACCGCACCTACCAGCAACTCAACTACATCAACCCGGACGAACTGATCTGGCCCCCCGCCGACGGAGCCGGCCACGCGATCAACGAGCCCCTCTGCGCGGCCCTGCACCTCGACCCCGCCGTGATCTCGCTGCTGAAGCGCCTGCCCTACCCCCGGACCTCGCGGCTCGCCGAAACTGTCCCGATCACCCCGCTCTCGCGCGCCTTCGTCTACCTCGAGGACGAGGAGATCCGCGGCGGTCGGGATCCCAAGCGGTACGGGCATGTCGACGAGCTGCGCGGGGATGTCTTGCGCCCGCAGGAGATCGCGCTGAGCTGTCCCGAGGATGAAGGAGACTGTTGGGTGTTGGATGTGGCGGAGAGTAAGCCCCCCACCCCCTTTTCCCCTTTCTCCTCTCTTTATCCCTCTTCGAAAAGAGGCTGTATGGCGAGAGTTCGAGCGGTTGATTTGGATATGATACGTAGATACCATCAGAGTCTGGGAGTGGGATGGGATCCCGTCCAGCGGCAGCGGCGACGACGCCATTGACTTGCGCGCGTATCACGCCCACCACGCCCCGACGTTTCTGTCGGATCATCTGGAGAAGCTGCGGGCTCTGCAGATGATTCCCTGTGGACACAGCGGGGTGCGGGGCTACTGGGTTCAGGATTCGGGCGAGGTGGTATGTTGCCCCCCCCCCGCCACCCCCTTTCTCGCTTCTTCCTGCAATCGAGATGCTAAATTGCAAGGCAGTATCCTCGGATCAAGAGAACGCTGCAGGAGCAGTACGGCTGGCCGTATGATTTCCGGGAGGCGGAGTGGAAGGCGGCGTCGGAGGAGACCTGGGAGCGGCTGTTGCCGTTTTGATCCGGCTTTTTTGATGAGGGGTTTCACCTGGATATATGCATGGGGTGATGAAGAGGATGAGGTGGTTGTATCTTTCCTAGGTTTATGGCCATGTATCATTGGATTACACATTTGGTAAGAATATAGTTTGGCCCGATATACACACCGGGTTCTCCCGGGCCTCCCACCACCTACCTAGTAAGGCACCTAAGGTACCCAGCCTGTCCCCGTCGAGATGTCGAAAGCATCACGATAGTCCACATTTAAGGCTGAACCCGCCCTTGGACGCGTTACTTGGTACGCGACGACAGGGGTTCACCTGGACTCATCCAATCACATCACTGCCTCCGTCGAGATGTCAACTGATCACGAAAATCCACTTTTAAGGCTGAGACTCCTGGACGTGTTATTCGGTACGTGACGACAGGGGTCAGCCTGGAGGGGTCCAATCACATCGCTGCCTGCGTCGAGATGTCAAAGCAATCGCGAAAATCCACTTGTAGGGCTGCAGGAGGCTGGACGTGTTGGTCGGGACGCGCTGGGAGGGCTGCACGTGGCCTTTGATTATCTTGCGTTATCTGATGTTTAGCTCAGTTGGGTAGTGGGTTCGAGGGGACTGCGGGCATTTGCGGTCCGGGCGAAATGCCAGCAGGCGTTGTTATGGTAATGAGTCAAGCACAAACAGGTGGTAACCACGGCTTCCAGCCGGAATAACGAAGCTACGTACAAGGCTCGAGCTCCAGCAGCTTATCCTTGGACGTATCGCTTGACTTCCTCAGCTAGTTCTCTCGAGGTTTACCCTACAACGGGAGTAGACTTTGATTCTTGAAAGGCATATAAGTGACCCAGCACCCAAAGCGAAATGTTCCGGATAAAAATAAAAATAAAAACCACACAAGATAATGTTCCCCAAGGACAAATCTGTGACTGGTCAAGCTGAATTGTCGGCGTCAATCAAGCAAGATCTCGAAGACAGCCCGGGATCATTCCCGGAGCACAAACTTAAGTACCCGACCCAACTTGCTCCCAATGTCAAATACCCTTCCATGCAAAGCCCAGACCCCCCGATACTCCGGCGGCAGCCATAGACGTCTCCGTGCACCGGTTACTATCCAATTATCACGCACGGCCAGGAAGGCGGGACACTCGACTGTGGCTGGCGCCGAAGAACCGTCCTGGCCTGGAGCTGAAGCACCCGAGATCGGGAAGGCCCCTCGCTCGGTCAACACATATCTTTGATCCTCGGACAACCGAAGCAGTTGGGTCGGACCGGGGGCCTCGATAATCTGTAGCTTTTCCTTCGTAGCAACGTCCCAGAGAGTTATCTCGTTGGTGGTCTCAGAACTACTGAGTATATACCGACCGTCGCGTGAGCAAGCCAGCGCGCGGACTGGATCCCGTTAGGAGGTCACAATAAAACCACAGAATCCGTGGCCCGGGGCAGTGATGTCCGTAAGGGAAATCTTGGACCAAATATCACTTTCAGCTCGTGCAAGCAATCGACCGTCCGCCGAGAAACACACCGACGTTACGTCTCCCGCGTCATTCCCCAGCCGGCGTATAACCATTTTATCAGCCACGCTCCAAATGTCGACTCCCTGGTCACTAGCACGGGCTATATATTGACTGTCCGGTGAAATGGAGAGACGCCTCGTCGGGGAGGGCACGTCAATCGGCAACGTGTCCACCATGGTATCCGCGCCGCTGCTCTCCACCTGCCAAAGGGGGATCTCCTTCTCGTTGGAACTGTAAGCCAGCCTCTGTCCATCCGGGGAAAGCGCAACGCTCGTCACTTGGCGAAGACTGCGTAAATTGTGTTTTGGGAAGCTCTTATCTTACCTTTGAGCTCAGGTAGGCGCCATCGCAAACTGCGTTCAGGGTCTACCCCTCAGCTTGAGGCCATAGAGGCAGGACACGCCAGATTCGCGTAGCACAAAAGCTTCAGTGCTGACGTGCTTCAACGAGTAATAGGCGAGCAAGACTGAAGAAGGTGACATTTTGGACAGATTTTGACGACAAATCAGACGCCGTCCGTTAGCCCAGGTGTTGTGTCAGCTGTGTGATGGTGATGACTACGACAAGAGTGAGCGGCTGATGCAGGCGCGATGAATGGTCACATGACTCGACCGGGCTATTGCAATATCTTGTAAGAGCAATTTATCCTCAATGTGGTCTCAACAGCATACCTACTTCATTTCCACACCGTGAAGCTTTCCATGATTCTTCTCCAAACAGATATTGTGACTGCGGTATACGGAGCACCCTCCATCGAGTGCAGAGCTTGAGAACCACAGTTAGTCTGCTCTTCGCCCAGACCCCTTTCGCCCAGACCCCTTGCTCGAGCAACAGATGGATGGTTGAATTTATACAGATCATCGATCGATGGAGTTCCTGGTGCTGTTCTCATGAGACCCACACTTTATCTAGTAACCATCATAGATCAAATGCTTCCAACATGCTGTCTCGGTTAATGAATCTGGAATTCATAATCAATGTCACAAAATAATCGAATTCTAATTCATAGAGAATTTGGCCAGTCTTTCGCAATCAGCTTGCTCTCGACAGGTGAGATACTATACACACCGGGCAGCACACGCCAAAGTACCTCCACTCTCCCACCACCACACTCAAGCAAATAAACTCCTACCGCGAGCTCAGCCTACAGAAGCCGAAAAGAAAATGCATCAATGTTCATGACATAAAAGCTTTTTGATTCATCTCTATCCAATATACTCCACATGCCGCGCCCAGTGCCGATCCCGCCTCAACGCCCGGACATCCCCCTCATTTAAACACGCCATGACGCCCAGATCGCCATTCTCCGTGCGCGACCAGAAGTACACACACCCCTCGAACGGCGCCGAGGTCGGCCGCCGCACAAGCGAGGGGTGGCCCAATGCATCCCCAAACCCACAGCTGTACAGCTCCGTATGCGCCAGCGACGAGACCCCGATGTCCGTCTCGGGGTCGAAGTCGCCCCCGAACATGATGGTCGACTTGTCGGGCTCCTGTGCAATGAAGGTAGCCCAGCTGCGCACGGCGTACGCGTGGTTGACCTCGCGCACCTGCGCCCGCAGCACGCCCGCCGTCTCGCCCAGGGTCATCGTGTCGAGGTCCCCGTAGGCGACCCGCGTCGTCGCGTTGTACCCCATCTGGCCCATGTACTCCGGGGAGACGTCCATGGCGCGGCGGCTGTCGACGGCGCGCGAGAATTTCGTGCGTCGGTGCGCTGGCTGCGGCCTCTGGCGGCGGCGGGCCGCGGCGATGCGTCTCCAGAGGAAGGCGCAGAGGGCGTCGTTGGTGGAGACGAGGGGGATGAGCTTGTGGAGGGAGGAGGAGGCGAGTTCCGTGTTGGCGCGCTGCTTGATCTGCGCCATTTGTTTGGCGGGGACTTGGAAGAAGTGCCAGCTGGCCGGGGCGCGGGGGGCTGGCAGGGATCTGGGGATGGTGGGGCGGCGGAGGTGGGAGTGGTCGAGCATGGGCTCGGAGGGGTGGAGCAGCGGGATGATCGTGCGGCGGTCGCGGTTGCCCTGGCTCAGTTCGGTGGCCGTGAAGGGCTCGTGGCGCAGGGCTTTGGCCAGCAGCCGCGCGCATTGGAAGAGACCCCCGCCGTCGATGAAGTTGTGCTGCGCGGCGAGGTCAAGGAGGAGCCCGCCCTCGATGAAGTTGGCTTGCATGATGAAGACGCGCGCCGGCTCGATGCTCGAGTCTTCGTATCGCTCCGGGAACGAGACCACGGGTCCCAGCGCGCTGACCGGCAGCATTGAGCATGGCCCTCGCGCGGCGCAGATCTCTTGGTAGGACGGGCAGATGCTCGAGGCATCGCGCACGATGACGAGGTCTTCCGGCTGGCTGAACTCGGGACACGACTGTAGCCGGAAGGTGCCTGAGTTGCCGGGGGTCCGGCCCTCGTGCACGACCTCGGCGGCTAGCCAGGGGAACTCGGAGATGAGGGTCTCCGTGGCTGTGTATAGGGCATTGATGGCTGCCCTTTGGGCGTGTCGGTCTGGGATGGGGAATGATAGTAAGAGGTGGGTGTAGGTTTTGAGGCCGGCCAGCTGGCCGATGTCGTCTTGGAATTTGGAGAGGTCGAACATTGTGAAGTTTGGGTATATGTGGCTCGGGTTGGTTCAATGGAAATCTATGTTCTTGATCGAAAAGTGAAAGGACAAAGCAGTGGGTATAATTTCTATAGACGACAATAATGCTAACAGGACAGACGCTGGAATGAGAAGACAAGTCGTAGATTCATGAGGTTTGTGAAGGATATTGAGCCATTATCGTGGAAGCAACCTCCGGCTTATATACTTGCGTCAAGAGTATGAGCCGTCGCAGCATCTATACACCAAGATTGAGGTTGTACTTGGGAGCATTGGGGGCCATGGCAGCCGCTTAGGGCTGCTGAGGGTCGGTTCGGGAACGCGTGCATTAGTGCGCCCCTAACACGAATAGGATCGCAAAACTCCGAGAGGACGTGCTCACAAAGTCCGCTACTCCGAAATGCTCAGGCATCGTGAGATGGGAGCGGGGACGACATGTAGATGAAAGTGAAAGTCAAGTCGTTATGAGGCTCGAACTGCAGTCATGGGCCAATCGGAGACTGTTGACTCACGACTTCGCACAGGCACTCTGTTGCCGAGATGTTGAGTTGAGACTTGGCTCAACGAAAACAAGACATCCAGAACTTTCTTCCTTTTTACAGATCAGAACACCCTTGGGTCCAGAACCTTGTAGAAATGGTGCCATTGCCGAGACGGACAAGCCGCCTCTCCGATTGAGGCATCTACAGCCACATGGAGACACGTGGAGATACGTGGAGACAACGACGCTGTAGGTCAAGAAGGCTACAACCTTGATTGGAGATGATAAGGTCTAGATGCCGACTGAGATTATTCGCAAAGGATATTTTTGCATACTCGGTCGCGAGGCCATGCCTTGAGATTCTCTGTGAAGACGTTGACTGTTCATTCGGCAAGCCTTTTGGGGAGTAGTGCTAAAGAATCGAAGAAAACGTAGAACTGTTGTCAATCTTACTAAGGTGACTAGACCCAAAATGACAGCTCACTGTAAGTTAAATTACTGCAGTGCCTAGTAGGTTCCCGCCCCGTTCGACCCCTTGCCCAGGCATCCAATGGCTGCCTGCTTCACTGCAAGGCTCTGCGAGTTTGGAGAACATCATTGGCTGACGAGGCGCCGGAAGACGGATTAACTTCAAGTTTACCTCACCTTCGAAGTAAATGCTGTACATAAGATGCCAACAATTCAAAAGATCCCTTCGATTAATAGCGCAAATGCTATCCCTACCCCTCTCTGCATGAGCCCTCGGTATCTTTGCCAAGCATAGACTACAGAAATTTCAGTCCGCCTTTTCCGGAACACTATCCTAGCATAGCTATCGATTCAGACGACATCACCTGGTTCGATGAGGATGATCTCCTTGGCACGGAAATGTCCTTCCCATCGGGTTCAGCATGGAGGTTGGAAAGCGAAATCTACGAACATATTTATTATGAGGAACAGTCTGAATGTGAGGCTTTGGGGATTCATTCCGAGGCCCGTGGGGTGTTCTCTTGCTCCAAGGTGTCGTGGAGTGGGCCACCCACTGCAGTCATCAAAATTCGTCAGCAGTCAGTATCCTCCAACCAGTTGGAAGAAAAGCACATGTTGACATTTGATGGCCAGGATTCCGTGGTGGAAAACCGCGACGAAGACGCCCGAAATTCGTGACAAGCAAGCTTCTTCGGAGATTCCTAGGGCCTTCAGTTCGGAGATCGAGGCCTTGTCCCATCTGATGAAGGCTGGCTGCTCCAGTACCCCTTTCTTGCTGTCCTGGAAGAAAGACCAACAGACAATTGATGAATGGGTCCCGGGAGGGTACAAGCTGAGTATTCTGATGGAGAAGCTACCGGGATCTAATCCGGGGGACTCGCTTTTTTCAGGTCAAATGCCTCGCGATGAGCGAGACGAGGCCTTCAAAGCAGCATGGCTGTAAGTTGTGGCTTTCGATCAAAGGCTCAAAGAACCAGTGCCGCTGCAATCACCACTGCCCAGGTTATACGGAAAGGCTGACAGGAATTTCAGAGAGACAGTCCGTTGTGGGGTTATCCATGGTGATGGATCGATAAATAACCTTCTCTGGGACAGGGAAAGTGAAAGATAGTCAGTTCACCCACTGGATACTCTTGTGTCTTTATTCACCACTCCACCTCTGAATCTAAGCGTCTAGCTACTTGGTTGATTGGGAGTATTGGCGCTTCTCCAAGGAAACAACTCGCTGGGAAGATCGCCTCTACGTTCGTTGGAATCTGGCACATGATGGACCGTCACACATCCTTTTCGATATGCCTGGCTGGCGGCTCTAAAGTCGACATGTAGTTGTTGTTGCGCGGTACACGACTGAAGTCAAGTCGCAAGCAGCAGAGGTTTTCGTCTCCGAAAGACCACTAACTGAGAAATAGGATTATATGCCTCAATTTGTCAGACCTTCCAATAAGATTCTTGTTTCACTGCATTAGTGCATTCCGACCTCCAATGTGCTCGTACTATCTCTCATGGTTGTAATACTCAATCTGGGCCAAGTGCTGTGCTTTAAAACTCATTTCTTGCCGTTCGTGGTATTGGTCCAAGCCGAAATTAGGGAGAATTGCAAGCTTTAAGAGAAATGAGTGGCAGTTTGACTTGTCTTTTGGTTCATGTTTCGTTTGGATAGAAAAGGGTTCAATGTCACCAGCGAAATGGCAAACTTCAATTTCTTTGTTAGTAACGTTTGATGGTTGGTACACATTCCACTAGACACTTCGCTTGGTAAAGCTGATGGAGAAGATGCTACGTGTTACTGTTGCATGTGTGAGTTCCTGGTAACTAAATTCTCAAAGGCCAAATTCTTGACTGCTACTCAAAGCACAGAAATCACAAATAAGCAGGACAAAGTACTGTTACTGTCAAGAAGGTGAGCGCAACATCTGAGACTAACTCGTCCGGCTCACCTTCCCAAAGCGGCAACAGCCGAAAGAGGCAACAAAGGGGTGAATCATGATCCATGATGAACAACCCGTGACTTACCGAGGTATGAACATGATGGAACACCACCATCATCAGAGCTTAATCATTTCTACCCACTCTGAGAGGTCCTGACTCCAAAGCATCATACTCTGACAGCTAAGCGCCCTAATTTTCATGAACAACAACAACACGCTACCAGGTGAACCGGGCGCTCCGTTCTATCGCCGAGGAATGTGTAGCGCTTCATGTAGCCGTTTCCGGCCTACGGGCCAATCCTACCGCGGAGCCCTGACCCAGACCAGAGAAGACGGGTGGCTGCAAAAGAACCATGGACATATTGCGACCAAACCGGAAGAGCAACGTGGATGGACGAAGACGATGGGCTGCGCGATCGGGATTCGCACCCAGTCTACAACAAAACCAACAAGGCCCCCTCCAACCCGTCGCAGCAGCGCAATGGCCTAAGTTAAGCACTTGAGCTTCACCAACTCCCCAAGCACCACGAGCAATCGACATATACAGCAGCCATGATCCGATCAGGGTCCGGCTGCCAATGGTTCACGCGGCGGCGTCTGCAACTCTCCCTCGCCTTCGCGGTTGTCCTAGCCTGCATCTACACCATTCTCCCAGTGTCCAGCCGGCAGGACAGCTATGCGAACACCGACAAGGAGCCCCCGCAACACCACAAACTCCCCTTCACCTCTCCCTCCTACGCCCGCTCCCTGTCCGCGAGGGAGCTCATCTCGCGGCCGCGCTCGTCGGACCTCGTCTCCATCCCCAAGCTCATCCACCAGACCTGGTTCCCGGCCGGGAGCAACATGAGCGAGAACGCCCAGCTCTGGGTCCAGACCATGCGGGCCCAGAACCCGGACTGGGAGTACGTCCTCTGGGATGATGAGACGAACCGGCTGCTCGTGGAGACGCATTTCCCGTGGTTCCTGCAGGACTACCTGCGTCTGCCCAAGGAGATCCTTCGGGCGGATGTCGTGAGGAATCTGTACATGTTCATGTTTGGAGGGTGAGACTTAACTTTTTATCGGGGTGTTCCTGAGCCAGATTACTGATGTTTGATATATGAATAGAATGTACGCCGACGTCGACACCGAAGCCCTCCGACCGGTGGACTCGCTCTTTGCCGGCCACGACACCCCCCTCCGGGCGGCGCACAGCAGCCTCCTCGGGTCGTGGACGGGGAAGGCCAAGGTGCCATCACCGCACGACGCGTCTACGCTCACGCAGCGGGCGTTCCTGGGCCACATGTCGCACCGGGCGGGACTGGACGGTCCTGCGGCCGTGCCTAACGGGTGGATGGCGTCGCCGCCCGGCCACCCGTTCTGGCTGCTGCCCGTGATTCACGTCATCGAGAACCCCAACGGTAGTGAGGATGGCTCGGTGGAGAGTCTGACCGGCCCCACGGCCTTGGCGTTTCTACTGCACCGCTACTTCGAGGACTTTGAGGGCGACGAGAAGACCGTCCGCAAGCATGTGTGCCAGAAGGTGCGGCGCTGGTCCCCCGGGTGGGAGATGTACTGTGGACCCGAGGGCCACGAGGACGATGTGCCCGAGTTGCAGACGAAGGGCAGCGGCGCGCCTGTCGTGGTGCAGGACAAGATGGTGATCCTGCCGCGGCAGCAGATTTACCCGTACAGCTGGGAGGACGACAAGAAACTCCCCGCGTGCTTGGCGGCGTTCGAGAACCCGCAGTTCGATCCCGAGGCGTGTAAGCGGGCGATCGACGTGGAGGCGTGGCCGAGTTACTTCATTACGTATTGTACGCATTCGTGGTGAGGGTGGAGCAAGGGGGGGCTGTGCGATTATTCTCATCATCTTTATGTCAATAGTCTTTATTCTGCGATATTTTATTTTCTAGTTCAGCACAGTGTCACATAGAATGAACGCCTTGGTTTTCTGCGGGATCCAAACCAACCACAAACTAGGACTGCGGGCTGCGGGAGATGCACGCAAACGGAAGGGGATTCCGAGTGAGTCCCAGACCCGTCCACGGTATCCGCGCGAACCGAGACATCCCTGAATGCAATGCGTCATATTCTGCTGGCAGTTCGTATGGGTAGTGGTCGCTCAGGGCCGCAAACAAGCTTTGGGCCCTGAAAATAGGGTGCAGAAACGCTGGTGCCTGGTTCTGGACCCCACAATGTCTGTCACCACTCACCACCCGCCAGTGAGTGACCGCTACTCCGTGTCAGTTTTTTTTTTTTTTCTTTTTTTTTTTTTTATCGTAAAGACTTATAAAAGCGGGGGACCCGTTTGCGGTCAATGTTGCAGTCGCATCGCCCGCCGAAAAACCTATGACTTCAAACCACGGCCGCAGCCCAACGGGGCTTGTACCCCCGCCCAGCACCAGCACCAGCACCAGCACCAGCAATCAACAAGCTGCCCGCGGCTCTTGGCGCGTAGACTCGGCGGAAGACAGAGACGGGCTGGTATATATCCCCTCGCAGCAGCCATGTAGTATGACGGGTCCCTCCGAGGAGAAGGGGAGTTTTGGGTCTGATTCCTTGCATCGGGGGTCACTGTCGCTATCGCTATCGCTATCGCCATTGCTCTCCGCATCTTCGCCGTCTCCTTCATCCACGTCACCCGCCTCTCCAAGCAGCATCGATTATCCCTCCGAGGTGAAGATGACATACTCGGAGGCATTAACCGCTGCCGCTGCAGACCCGGCCAAGAAGCCGATATGGCCGGTGGTATTGGGGGTGTTGTATGTAGATTTCATTTTCTCCGCAAGAGTATAGAATCAGCCAATTGACATTTTCCTCGCGGGTATAGAGCCTGGGTATTCTGGTCGAACCTGACCATCCTCTTCAATAAGTGGTTGATCGAGTCGACCGAGTTCCGTATGTTCTTCCTTCCTTCCTCAGCTTCCTCTCCCAACCTCCCGTATACTGCATCGCGCTACCGAAAATCACCACTAACATCCCCGGGGCAGATTACCGTGAGCACTTTTCCGAAACAACCCAACCCCCCAACCACAACCCGGAGAATACTAACAGAAAGAAAAAGCAATAATCCTCACAACCTGGCACCTCCTCTTCGCGACCCTCGCCACGCAACTCCTCGCGCGGACCACGACCCTCTTGAACAGCCGCCACACCCACCGCATGACGCCCCGCACCTACCTGCGCCAGATCGTCCCCATCGGGCTCCTGTACAGCGGCAGCCTGGTCACCAGCAACCTGACCTACCTGTATCTGAACGTGTCTTTCATTCAGATGCTCAAGGCCGGCGGCCCCATCATCACCCTCCTGACCAGCTGGGGGTGGCGCGTGGCGCGGCCCTCGCTCGAATCCTTCCTGAATATCTTGGTCATTGCGTTCAGTGTCGGGCTGGCTGTTGCCGGTGAGGTGCAGTTCGTCTGGACGGGGGTAGCTTTTCAGGTGGCGAGTTTGGTCTTCGATGCCAATCGGTTGGTCATGATTCAGATTCTGTTGAGTGAGAATGGGGATCCGGGGCATGGGGGAGAGGGGGAGGGGGAGGAGTTGGCGAAAGAGCAGGGCCACGGCCACGGCCACGGCCAGGGGAAGAAGATGGATCCCCTGGTCACGCTGTATTATTCGGCGCCGGTGTGTGCGCTGACCAACGCGTTGATCGCCCTGGGTAGTGGCGAGGTGGCCGGGTTTGAGTGGGGGATTGTGTGGAGGACCGGGTGGGGCGTCTTGCTGGCTAATGCTGGGGTGGGGTTTATGTTGAATGTGTCGATTTTCGTGCTGGTGGGTTTTTCCCCTATCTTTCCAGATTCTCATCGGGGAGAAGGGGGTAATAGGGGACTTGGCTCATGCTAACGTTTCTAGATCGGAAAAACGTCCGGGCTGACGATGACGCTGGTCAGCGTGCCCAAGAACATCCTCTTGATTGTCTGCTCGATCGTCATCTGGGGCTCGCCGGTGAGTGCGCTGCAGGTGGTCGGATATGGGATTGCGTTGCTGGGGCTGCTGTATTATTCGCTTGGGTGGAGGACGATTCAGCCGCTTTGCGACGCGGCCGTCACGAAGGTGAGGGGCTGGCGGCGTGGGGAGGTGTACAAGTATGAGCCTGTTTAGGCTGCGTCGTCATCTTCAAAGATGCATATGTATGATGAGATATAGATCATGAATACTAGGTGGTTAGACATTGCACATTGTCGTGGTAGCTCAAGTTGGGTATACGTAGTGAATGGTCTTCAACAAACGGAATGCTAGACTTCGTTGTCATTGTACTATACCAGTGGGAAGTGATACACAGTGTAGTAAGCAATAAGACGACAGCAAAGTTTGTTCATCTAGTATACAACCTGAAAATCCCAAGCTCTCCTGCTCACAAAATCTTGCTCTTGACTCCCGGTACAACCCAGGCCACCTTGTCGAGAATTCCCTCTTCTTCGAAGGTGCTCCGAAGGTCCTTTCCAAACTCAGTGAAGTGATGCCACGACTCGTAGTGGACGGGGACGATGCGCTCAATGCCGATCTCGCGGACCAAGCGCGCGGCATCACTTCCGCCCATTGTAATCTGCAGCGGCTCGGCATGGCCGGGATACATCACCCGGGCAGCGCCCAGATTCATGACGGCTAGCTTGATATGGTATTTGTGCTTCATCTGCTGCAGTTCCTCCAGGTAGATAGTATCCCCCGTCACCCAAAGGGCATTTGGCCGGCCGTCCGCGGCGTGGCCGAACGCTGCGGTATGGAGAATGAAACCAGTGCATTCGCCACCGGGGAGATGGACGCATGGGGTGCCGGTGATCTCGTATGTCACACCGCGGATGTTGTGGGTCTGAAGTTCCCAAGGCTTGATGCCGTGGACGCCGGGGCGAGGTGCGAGGTTCTTGGCGCCATCCATCGTGGTGACAACGTGGCGGCCGTCGAGAAGCTGCCGGCCCACGGGGTCAAGGTTGTCGCAGTGGTCCTCATGGCTGAGGAGCACGGCGTCGATCGGAGGCAGCTGATTCAAGCTCAAGGCTGGATCCTCATCGCTACAGGCCACTATAGGGCCTTTGGCACCGGGAAAAAGGTGGGTGATGTCGTGCCCAACGCCAGCAGGGCCGAAGACAGGATCGGTCAGGAGGGTGACACCGTCGATCTCGAGCAGTACGGTGGCTGTCGTGATATGGGTCAGAGAGATGGAGCTCTCGAAAGAACTAGTCTTGACAGTCATGGTAGGTTGTAGTGGTGAAGACGATTGTTATCTTGTGATCGGGAATGAACGATTCTCGGAAAGCAGACCAAGCGAGGATGATATAGCTTGAGCGAGAGAAGCTTTTGAACAAGAATGATTCAGGGAACAGGAACTTGTTGTATAGGAGTAATATACCCACATATCTAGGACCGTACTTATCTGCTGTGGGATCCGTCATCTAGCCGGCGCGGTGGGATGTTGGCGGTGGTGGGCAATCGACCCACTCGGGCAACCTTGAAGTTTTACCAGCCTTTGTCAGGCTTATAAATGCCGAAGATAAGGAATCCATCCGGTGGGATGGGTTGATGTTTTTGGTCAGCAATTGGCAAGCATACCTATTGCCTTTCACGATGCATTCCCATCATTCCCTGGAATAAAAGGCTAAGAGTTACGCTCGCAAATTGCTCCCATGTCCAACGTCCTGGCCCTTTCCGTCAATACAACCTCTCCTATCGCAATTTTTCTCATCTACCTCCACCATGACGTCCCTGTCATCTTCTCTCTACACAGCCGCCTCGTTTCTTTACATCGCTATCATCCCGAAACATGTCAAAGTTGGGCTCACTCTGATTCCGCACACGATGAAGGCGGTGCCATCTACGGAGCAATTCGCTCTGGCAAAAGCTATTATTCCCGCCACCTGGCACTTTGTCAACGGCTATTTGGTCACACTCGGTATGGATGTCGCCTCGCTCGTTCAACGTTACTAATTTCTGACTGTTATTCCCTACAGCGCTCTTGAACTACAAGTGGGCCAAATCTGGAGGTCCTACGACGACGATGGAGAAGTGGATCGTAGGCGTTAATGCCATTGCCGGGGTCTTAGTTGGTGTCCAGTACTTCAAGGCTCGCCTCAACGTTGCCCTGTCGGTGCTATGGTTAGCGCCTGGTCTCAGCATTGCCGCCGGACTTCTCCAATCCCGTTGAGAATGTCCTCTTGTTGCTCCCGAAACAATCAGTAGCGACGGCCAAGGATAGGATTGCAGGTAGATGGTAGATTTAGTCTGTCATGCGGAATCATTAGGATAGACAGCATCGTCCGTAGAAAGCCATGCGATTTTTGGATTATAGCAGCTTAATGTCCAATCAGTGTCAGTGTTAACTGAGTATTCTCGACGGCTCCTTAAATTCGAACTAGTATATGTTGGTCGGGGTAACCCATCTCGTGCATAGTAATAAGGTGGGCCCGGTCCGAATATCAGGACGTGATATCTCGTCGGAGTAGGGGGTGGGGGTGTGGACCCTCAGTAAGGCCCACCACTTCGTGACATCTTTTAAAAAGACCTTAAATCCCACCTAGAGGTCCCGTCCGGATCCCACAAAACCTCATATTGATTATGTAAATAACAGCGGGCCGGTGGGAGGGCGGCAAATCTCAAAGCTCGGTAATCAAAGCCTGTCCCCACCCCGAAGATTCGTAAACCCAGATGAGCAATTGCTCAACGCCTGGAAAGCCCTAGAAAAGGGAAAGCGAATTGTGGAAGTTGGGGCATTGTGATTCTATGGCATAGGTGGGATAGAGCTTACCGATCAGGGGTTGCCACGCTCCTGATCGGAGTAAGTATAAATAAGCCTCCCAATTACAGAAAGCAGTGGGGTGGATCAGGAGAAAATTCGTGTGCTCAATCGATACTAGACCAAGATGATGGTAGGCGGCACTTCCAACGGTAACTGTCTTCCTATATTCGCACGAAACAGAAACGCTAGCTAATCCCCGAGCATAAGGCTGGAGCAGCCCTAACGACCCCGATAATCCGTTCAACTGGACGCCGCTTCGCAAGTGGTTCGTGACAGGGTTAGGCCTCCTGGCTAGCTTCGAAACCCTTATCAATGGAACTATCATTACCGTCGCCCACGAGGCAATCGGTGATAGATTTGATGTCAGCGATAAGGCATTTCCGCACTCCTACTGGCCGGTGACCTCATGGGGCCTTGGTGGCGCTGCATTCTCTCTGATTGTTCTGCCTATTATGGAAGACTTTGGGATCCGTTGGGTGTTCCTCGCGATCTATCTCTGCTTCATTTGCTTTCTAATACCACAAGCGGTCGCGCAGAACTATGCTACTTTGATTATTGCCCGGTTCTTTAGCGGAGGCTGCGTGGCCATCTTAGCCAACACGGTTGCCGGTGTGATCGGCAATATTTGGTCTGGAGACCGCGCTCGCACGCTCCCCATCAGTCTCTACATCACTATCTACATGACCTCCAGCAGTATGGGCCCTGTGTTAGGTGCTGCCATCTTCCAACATCTGTCTTGGCGTTGGATCAGCTACATCGAGCTGATCTGGACGGGGCTTTTGTTTCCGGTCTTTCTCCTGGCTTTCCCCGAAACTCGACCATCGGCCATTCAGGAAAAGCGAGCGCGAAAGCTTGGTCACGGCACTGGCGACACGGCGGCCAAGCAGACTGTTGCATCCCCCACCCAGAACACCAAGATCCTCACGCGATTGGGCGAGAGCATCAAACGACCAGTTACGATGCTTTTCACCGAGTCCGTCGTCTTTGTCGCCACCCTTTGGTCCGCATTCGGTCTAGGAACCATCTACATCTTCACCCAGTCGGCGGAACAAGTGTTCAACGGGCTCTACGGCTGGAACGCAACGCAAGCCGGCTACGTGCAGGTGGCGATTGTGGTCGGGGAACTGTGCGGCTTCGTCCTCTGCCTGATCTGCAACCGGTGGTATTTCGCTTCGGCCTCACGCAACCACGAGGTCCCCGGCAGGCCCATCCCCGAGGCACGGCTTTACGCAGCGCTCGTGGGAGGTCTGCTCGGCAACACGGGGGGCATGCTCATCTACGCTTGGACCGCCTATCCGTCGATTCCCTTCATTGCCCCCACTATCGGACTCGCAATGGTGGGAATGGGCAGCAATGCCATCGTCATTAGCATTGTAACCTACCTACTGGACGCCTATGCGCATTTGGCCGGCAGTGCGATTGCCGCCGTGGGACTGGGCGAGAATTTGTTCCTGGCCTTCCTTCCCTTAGCCACTCAGAGCATGTATAACACTCTAGGCTACCACTGGGCGAGTTTCCTCCTAGGCATGATCTCCTTTGTGTTGGCTCTCGTCCCCCTGATCATGTTCCGGTGGGGGCCTGAGATCCGGGGCCGAAGTCCACTTCTGCAGGCGGCCCGCGACATGACTGCGGCGGAGACGTCCAGGGAAGGAGGGGGGAGTGGGCAATGACGGCGGAATCCCACGCATAGATCCCCCTTCAGCAGATTGAGACCATCGAGGCTCCTATTGACAGGCTGATGTACGCTCGATCTATCATAGAATCTGACAATCTAGAAATTTGACTTTTCAATCTAGGTTATAGGCAGGGTTGAGAATAGTAACGCTCACTGACTGTAACATGGGAAATAAGTGATGCAGTTCTGAACAGCTATGATACAAAATAGATAGAAAAGAGAAAGATTTCTCCTGTAGTTTCAGGTGAAGATTTTTGTCCGCAAATCTCGAAGCCCTCCACTCCGAAGCGTCATTTCGAGTAATGATGGTCCGTCCAAGGTTGCTGCGTAATGTTTGATCATCATGATACACGCGACGAAGGTGGAAAGGTGATGGATTCTGCTACGTGAGACTATCTGCTGCACTAGCGAAGAACAACTGTATAAAGTGGCGCTGGGCATATTAATCTGATTGACTCTCAAATACAGTACTCGAAAACTTCATCGTGACTGGAGAGTCCTAACATTTCCCGCAGCTTGGAGGGTTTATCATGAATTGCATCTGTAGAGGAACTAGCACCCTGGACACCATTACAGCCTGGAAAGTTCCTCTCTGTCTACTCTTCATTGTTCCTACCGTTTTTGCGTCGCTCATCTGGTTTACCTCAGAAGTACGTCAACCTCGCTATGCCATTTTCTCCACTATTACTTGATAGTAGCGCTCATGAGGAACGTTTGTAGTCACCTCGAAGGCTTTTGACTAAGGGCCGTGTTGATGAGGCCTAGAAGTCTCTCCGCAAGCTTCGTCTGGAGCCTCCAGGGTAGAGAAAATCACACAAGAGTTCGCCACCTTCCAGCAAGCCTTGCCATCGAGCCAAAGCAAGGCCGGTACCGAGAGATCTTACACGGGATCAAACTCAAGCGTGCTGCTATCATTTTGGCGCTGAACTACTTTCAATAAGCTGCGGGTCAAGCAACCGTGTCCTTGTACGGAGCTGTGTTTATCAGCAGCATCGGCTCGGTCAATCCCTTCAGCATGATGGTCATCAACGCTGCCAGCAACATCGTTATTTGCAGCATCTCCCTGGTTCTGAACAAAAATAGTAAAAGACGGTACTTTAATCTCTGGTAACTCGGTGGAGTGTGGCTCATTTTGTCCCATTTGTACCCATCCATTGCTTATGGACAGTCGTTGACTGACTATTCATCCTCAGAGTCCTTCTGCTGACCGGGGCTCTTTGGCGACCTGCGCTTGTTTGCACGATGGAGACCTGGGCAGAATCCAGAACCAGATGACCGCGAACAAGAAGGCTGATGTCGCGATGCTCCCCCTATTTACCGCCGATCATTGTCTTGGCCGGGGCTCCGTCAAATAGGTGGTGACGACCTCAGCTCTTCGCCTCCGCGATGCATCCCAAATAACCACGTCCGTCATGAACGTCATCACAGCGTAAGTATCCAGGCTTGTGCATGATCTAGTTCACGTCTCTTGCTATCAGCCCAGGTGAGTCGGGACTGCGCAACCTCCAGTGGTCTGACTATATTTGGAACAAGTTCGTTGTCAATCTCACGATGCCCTACATAGCGCATGAGCCCCCCGATAGAGATGGCCAGTTCATCTTCGGCGACATTTCCCTCCTCTCTTTCGTCTTTGCCTACGTCTTCGTTCCTGGAGGTAAAGGTAACACTTTGGAGCGGCTGGAAATTTTATCAAACGAAGGCGTGCCCATTCGAAGTTTCGGGAATTGTACATGCGAAGAAGCTGTAGAGGTCCAAGACGTCGTCGATTGACCTTTGGTGAAGAAGGACTCAGGCATCGCATGATCTCGACAACGAATAAATCCAGTAATTTGAAGTATACTAGCGCTTTGGAGCACGACCATAATTGTTGAAGTAATCAAGTGTTTCTGTGTCCTTGCTTTGAGCTTCTGTTTTCTTATTCACCCATTTCTTTTAGCCGGACAAGCTGTCTCTAATTTCGATGATAAACTCTATATGGCTCCGCTCCGGTGAATGTTTGATGGGTTTTGTCTCTCTCTCAAGCTAAGACCTCTCTCTCTGACATGTATTTTGTTTGAGTCTTCCTCATTGCCCATAGCTTTGGTGGTGATAATGATCATGATAAATAATCAACGTTTTTATCAGTGTAAGGGAAAGGTAGGTCAGTCAGGTACAGAATAACAGCAGTCCACTTTTTCAAATCTAATCCTTGCTATCCCTTTGAGATGGCAAGGTTCTAATGATTAAGTACTAGAGGAACTCAAGTCACTGACGTCATGACCACTGCGTCAAGGATACATGGGTGAGCCATTGGCAAGCCGACACAGTCACGGAGATTTTCCACGCCATTTTTGATAGAATAATAGATCTTATGTGAATTTTAAAATTTTATGTAATTACCAGTAGCAACTATGTATATACTTTTCT
This sequence comes from Aspergillus fijiensis CBS 313.89, assembly GCF_003184825.1. NCBI lineage: Eukaryota > Fungi > Ascomycota > Eurotiomycetes > Eurotiales > Aspergillaceae > Aspergillus > Aspergillus fijiensis. Next base: position 9,013 of record NW_024469050.1, on the reverse strand, counting down.
TATTACAAATACTTAGCAGAGTCTATTAGAGTCATAAAAATTCCATTTCTATTTTATTGGAATACACAATAATTTCTAGATTGTTTTGCAGTCTGCAAAGAAAGTCCTTAGATTTTTTTTTTTAGATCACTGTAATATATCAGCAGATATAATTATATATTAAATTGCTGGGTCTAGATTCCCTTACAAGATTTAGCATTTGATTGGACAATCGCTGTATACTCTGTCACATTGAGATTTCACCTCTTACGATTTGCTCCGAGACACAGACACATATGGTGAGGGCGAGTTGCTGGCTCCGCGTCAAGCCACAGCTATCACAGACCACGTCCATTGAGAATGGCAGTGGTAGTGGTAGCGATGCAAATCCAGGAACTACCAGGTTTTTTAGTAGACTTTAGAACAGTGAAATTGGCCTGAAAAATCTACTAGACTACTTCTCTTTTGTATTTGATCTTTTCTCCTCAAATAAGTGACATATATTCCGAGAATTTATCAGGAACTTCAAAGGTTATTAGGTTTCTCTCCCTAACTCATGCACTCTTTCTCTCGGTGACCAAGTAATTGGCGTTGTACAACTGAGATGATATCATCAGTGGCTTATTATAACTTCAAAACTCGGTATCCGCTTAATTTACACAAATAACAACACCACCAATTCTATATTGACACCTAAGTTTCTTGCGGCGCTCCCCGCTTATAATTGACTACCAGAGTTTAAGTAGTGGGTGAACCAGGAATAAAGTAGCTACTTTGGTAGCCCTTTTCTTACGGATCCGACCAGGAACAGTGTATCTATCAGAATATTTCAGGGTTTGTCTACAAGCCTGAATCAAACAAGACAAATCAACTAGGCCAAAATAAATCATCGAAGTAGGAGTCCGGATTTGTTAGGCTCAGAGATACCGGCAGATATCCTTGTATAAGACCTGAATAATCTGGTCAATGATCAGACTTGGTAACTCTAGAATAATATCGACACCAAGACTTGTGCACATGACAGCACATCCAATTCCTCAGCATGGATAAGTCAATTGTCATACGAATTATAAAGAGGGTCATGAGGTATAAGATTCTATTTTGCTTATTATAGTATTCGGATTGAAATTGAACAGTTCTTGTAGTCTTGAAGGCTATGCATGTGGTTGCTTTTTGAAAAAAGCATTTGAGCTTGGATACTCTGATATTAGTTTGAATGCCCGAGCGAGGCAGTTGGGCTACGATGAAGAATAAATAGTAGATGGTGGCATGCTCCTGCTGATGCTGGACATCGCAATCTTGCTATTTCTAAACGGTGGCGGGTTCAACCGTCGTATCCTATCGAGTTGCCCCTTGTAATAAACATCAGCATTTATTTCCAAGTGCCTTTTCCGGGACGAATATTAAGGAAAGGACTGCTAAACAGTCAAGATGTGATACACGACTACTCAGGAGATGCCTTTCACCAGACGCTTCCTTGTGATTCACAAATAAGCAGATTCCTGCAAAGCTTATGGCAGGGTGTTTTCATTCGTCTTTATTGATTATTTCATAGAAGTGGATATCAATGCATATGTATACTACCTACAATTATAGGAGTGAGATATTGAAATTCATGACTTTCATGAGAGAGAACAGATCAAGGTCATCGCTGACTTGCAATTCTGCCAGTCCTGAAGATTTACCTTGCCGATCCCAGCATGACTGTAAAAAGACCATCGAGGACCGGATATTTCCAAACCCAAACATTTGGTTCATATGAGCGAGACGTGTGTAGATCAACGCCTGATGGGACTGATTCCTGGCCAAGACACCAAAGAATATTATTGGCCAGATGGAGGTTGTAGAAACAGGTGCTTCGAGGGGAAGTAAGTTTAACAGGTCCAGAAAATTGTTTATTCGGGTGGCATCCACAATATCACGATGTCGAACGTCGACGGATGGTGATGTTCTCTCGACAAGGCAGAGGAACGCTTCCCGGTACATAAAGCCGCTTAGGGCAAATTCTGGTAAGGTTCCTTCTGGCGGCTGCCACGAAGACAGATATGTGTGTAGTTGAAAATTTTGCTGGCGGTAAGATTCGTCTGCTTCGTGATTTGGTGTAGTATATAGGTAATAATGCCCCCGAGTTGCCAGGGCTTCGATGTGCGGAACCATGTTAAATAGCTCGTACGAGCAGCCAAGAAGATTACCCGGCCCATGCTGACTAACGAATATCGTGTTTGCCGATTCAGAAAAGGTTGAGATAAATAAGGTTGATGAGGACAGAGTTCCAGTCAAAGCTGTAATATTCTTAACATAGACATAGAATTCCTTTATGAATTCCAATAACTTCGGATTATCTTGGTCTTGCTCCGGTGAGGTTATAAGTGTGTTGAATAGAACGTTCGCTGCCTTTAAATGATGAACAACATCACCACTTTGATCGACTCTGACTGTCTTCGATTTGAGTCAGTGGTAAAGTGGTAAGCATTGGACGCTGTGTACAACTTACCTCAAGAAAGCAGAGAATTAGCGTGGTAACTAACAGTTGAAGATTATCACTTCGAAATTGAGAACTTGCAAACACCGTTAAGCCATGTTTCAATGAACGGAGAGCGAGTCCTAGATGAGTAAAGGTCATAACATCAACATCAACGCTTGAAGCACGACAGCGGTAGTGCATTCCGCTCAGGGCAAGCAGACTCTGTAATACTGTGTTCGGATAAGAAATTGCAAAACAAGGAAGTAGCTGGATAAAAGAGTTTAGTGGCCCTCGATGAGCAGATATCGCATTCCCTGTCTCCTGCAAGTAATGCTTGAAGAGTAGAGAGGATATTGGTCCCTTGAGAACACAGCTCGCAACGCCAAGACCGGTAGGTGTCTTCTGAATCGACGGGTTCCGGAATGTACAAGCTGAAGCTTCAGTTTCAGCGGGCGATTGCTCGTCCGTGGTCCCTGGCAACGCCCATCTGCAGAGCAGAGCATTTCGCTCACAGCCCTTGCATCTCGGTCTCCTTAGATCACAACGTTTTCGCCGTCGCCGACAGGCGAAGCAGCCATCGTGAGTGCGTCTCCGTTTGTCTAACATGTCTCCGTGACGGGTTTCTGTGTGTCCTGTGAGATCACGCATGGGACCTGGGATGAAAGAGCCAGATCCCAGTGAGAAAGCTGTGGCAAAGGGCGATTGGTTTTTGAGATAGCTGGAGAGTTTCCGCCGGGTATTTATTAAACTAGCCTTGTATGGCAAATGAGCAGGGACAGGCGCTTATCTGGTATTACTGGCACATAAGAAGCAATCGTATCAGAATTTCAACAAGGGTATCATCGTCGGCGTCGTCGATATATCAGGCTGGCTACAAAATCAGCAGGGTCGGTAGTAGTGAGTTCAACCGGGAATACATTACTAATTATTTTTATCTGCGCGGCTTATCTTCGCTTGCAGGCATTGGCCAGATGACAACTTGATAAACGCGCTTATGAGTGGGTCGACTCCTTTTCCGCCATTGGCTACCGGGCATGACTGATATCGAGGACTTCAAATAGTAACGACAAATACAGTAGTCCCTTGTTGTCATTCCTGCCGAGAGACCTCAGAAGTTTTGTCTAGAAGGGACATAATTACCATCAGGAAAATGTGGGGATGGGGTCAGCAGGAAGGGTCGCTTGGTGTTCTGGACCAGTAAGGGGAATTTATTATCATGCTATGAAGAGTCTGACTGGGCGATGATTTCATTCATGGGAAATTGCACCTCAAACTTGAATAATCTCAGGCATGAAAATAAGGTCATGTGCGTACGTAAAGACCTATGATCCATTAAAAGAGGTCTCCTTCTATATCTTCTCCAGGATCCAGAAGTAACACGCGGGGATCTTTGAGATCAACCCATCCTCCAAAGGGGCTCGATAAACTATATCCGATCATCTTCTGCATATCCACTGAATATCTCTTTACACTTTCAAGCGAATTGGCGAGGTATTGGTTCTCCTCCTGTGAGCTATGTCAGCACCGCCCAATCTTCTGGGGTTTTAAATGAGGTACCTGTCGTAGGAAGCCTTTGGTCATGAAGCAGGAGTAGACAAGTCGCTCCTGATCAACGGTAGTGTTTGCACTGCCTCCGTGGAAGCAGCTGGCGAGCATAAGAAACCCATCGCCCGGTTTGAGTTCAGCATAGTAGGCAAGATCTTCGTTTGGCGGGGTAGTTTTCGCCCACAAATGGCTTCGGGGAATGAATCTTGTAGCTCCATTGGCTCTGGTCGTCTCTTTGCCCGCCACAAAGAACCCAATATTAGTATCCCGACCGATCTTGTAGTCTGTGTGCGATGCAAGCTCAGTCAACTCATTGTGAAACATCATATCGTCACGGTGGAGTTCTTGGCGTCTTGCCCCAGGACCAATACTAAAGACAATAGTATTATTCAGCTGTGGGTGCGAAACACTTGTCTCAAGCTTCTGACCCAGCCAGCTTTCGTGGGTGGATGTTAGAAGAGTATCGCACACATCCCGATACAGACGGTTTCCAGGGATTAGCTCAGTGAAAAGCTTCGATTTTTCGACCAAGCCCATAACGCGACGAGTCTCGGGGGGAAAGAATTCGCCTACCCAGGGGCGGTCTTTTTCGATCCAAGGTCGAACATCTTTCTCAATGAGAGCCAGCTGTTCAAAGTTCAGAATTCCACGCACCACACACCCTCCGTTCTTGATCAGTGACGCGACAACCTCGGCGGCGGTGACAGTACTGGCGTGGAAGGCATCAATAACAGCAGCCTTGCTGTCCGCAGCAAGATGCTCTGGAAAGCCCTTGGCTGGGCGATTGGGAGGAAGCACAAGGATTTGGGCTGGAGACATGGCAGCTGTATAGAATGAAGTTTTAAAGAGGCTTAGGAAAACTCTCGCAGATGAGTAGCGCTGAAAGCATGCATCCTGTTGCTTAATATATAAGTACGGAAGACAAACTCAGAGCTATTCATGATGTCTCGTTTTGAGGTCGAGAGAGCAAGGGAGATAAACGCGCTAATTTTAGCTTTGACCGATGTACAAACTATCTCCTCATGTCAGCATGAGATTTGCGGAAGTGGAGACGTTAGAGATAAACGCGCTAAACTTTTGCTTCATTTGATAGCATTATTACACCCTCTTCAGATATTGAGTTTGCCATGAGACATAAATCCGGACAAGTTTATCTTCGACCAAAGATAGTATGTCATTTTCGTGTCCTCTTTTACAATTACAATTAGAATGATAAAAACCGTAATTCCGGATAATAGGACTTAGCCAGGAGATAGGATGTAGATCTAGCTTACAACACGATAGGAAGTTGAGATAAGAAGCTGAGCTTGCTTGGCCAATGGAAAGAGCTCAAACTAGAGCAGTAAAATGATACAAGAAACCCTCATGCATCATCCAGACCAAATATTTCAGCTCTGACAATAAGCACAATGAACACGAAAGTCACCCAGAAAATAGCACATGCAGCGCTCGCTGAAGGAGACAACGTGGTTGATCCTGGAGAGTTACTGGATATCCCCAATGTGCACTTCTTTGGGGTTGAATACGAACCTGAGCTACCGCGCAATCGATCTCTTTGGACCTTACTGTTTCAGTCGTTGGCCATATCCGCTGTAAATATCCAGGCCTTGGAACCTCAGCGGCCCGTATTTTCTAACAAAGGACAATCAGATTCCGGTTGGATTCGGCTCGCCATTGATCAGTGCTATTTATGGTGGAGGTAATTCGTGCAGATATTCATATCTTGGAAAATGAGCTGACCTTGAATGATCCTGCAGGTCAGCTTTCGATGTTTCTGGGATGGGTCGTGGTGGCCATTTGTCAGCAATGCGTTGCTATTTCGCTTGCTGAGCTTATTTCGCGATTCCCAGTTTCTGGAGGTCCCTACTTCTGGTCTTTCCAGCTGGCGAGCCTCAAGAGAAGAAAGGCAGTGGCATTTTCCACTGGATGGATATGGCTCACTGGTAACTGGACCATCACTCTGGCAGTCAACTTCGGATTTGCACAATTAGTCTCCGCGGCCGGCAGTCTTTACAGATCGAACTTTCTTAGTGAGCCCTGGCAGCTACTCTTAGTCTTCTACGGCATCTGTCTCACAACCTTTCTCGTGTGCTCATTCGGAAACCGCTACTTGCCAATAATCGATACTATCTGTGCGGTCTTTACTGTCATTGCTATCTTGGTCACACTTATATGCTTGTCAATAAAAGCTAAAGCTGGGAGACATTCAGTCGCCGACACCTTGGTAAGATGCTGCGATTTGTTGGCGGAATTCAATATGCTTACCGCGATGAAAGGGGTACTATGACAGCACTTTGAGCGGCTGGGGAGACTTTTCCTTCTGGATCGGGACTCTTCCGTCAGCTTACGCGTAAGGCACATGCGCAGATGCTGTAAAACTTCGAAGAAGACCCTCGCTAACTAACGAATAGGCTTTGTACAACAGGAATGATTTCCTCTATGGCTGAGGAGTGTGATGATCCCCAAGTCAAATTGCCCAGAGCTTTGTGTCTGTCAATACCTGTCGGGGGCCTTGCTGGTCTCTTCTACGTGGGCAGCTTCTCAATCATATGCATGGCATGAACAGCTGCTGATGCATTGCCACAGATACTCCCAATCTGTGCGACCTTGCCACCTTTGAACGATATAATTGCCGGTGGCGATGGTCAAGTTCTCCCATATATCTTCGGTGTTGTTATGGGTTCTGCAGGAGGTGGACTGGCCCTGACAACATTTCTACTCTGCATCTGTTGCTTCTGCAGTGTCAGTATCACTGTCGCTGCGAGTCGATGTACTTGGGCTTTTGCACGGGACCAAGGAATCCCACTTTCAAGATTATGGGCAAAGGTCGACAAAAGGCTTGATGCACCAGTCTTCGCCATCGCGCTCACCACCTTCGTCGAGATGCTCTTGGGACTCATTAATTTGGGTAACTCCTCGGCCTTTTTGTCATTCGTATCTGTCGGAGTTATTTCCCTGGCAGTGTCTTATGCGATTCCGATTGCATTGTCTCTTTACTACAAACGATCCGAGGTCAACGCCGCTGCTTGGACATGTCGAAAGCAATGTGGAACATTGATCAATATTATTGCTCTCGCTTGGATCGCTTTCCAGGTGGTACTTTTCAGTATGCCGACAGTGTTGCCTACGTCCGCTGGAAGCATGAACTACGCAATTGTGGTGTTCACTGGTCTCACGGCTGCAAGTACATTTTACTATAGCTTCTATGCCAGGAAACGTAAGGTTTGCCACCCGTCATCGCGACTCTTACATGCCAACTTATCTCTACAGACTATACCGGCCCTCAAGTATTGCCTGCCTGAACTTCAGGCGAGCAAAGACTTGGCGTGCAACTCGCCACTTGTTGACGTACCATGCTCTTATTCACAGGGAGAAAGGGGTCGGTTACAAATCTTCAACGGGTCGAGTCCTGAACCGACATGCTTCATGGCGGGCCTCCGGTCAATAAGCTGCCTCGACAAGTTGCGATAGTATAAATATCCTCAAAAGTCATAATGAGGTCAACGCGGGTTGGGTGAATTATGGCGAGAGAGTGGCTGCTTTTCGACAGAAAGGTAGATTCCCTGCATAACAATGGAATAAATGAGTCAGTACAGAAGTTCTTCGTTGCGTGAGGATGTACATCTTACAGTTGGGTAGGCGGCGGTTCGGTGCTCCTCTATACCCAATCTTGCTCACACGTGCTTTTGCCGCGTTACCTACAACATAAATCTGTTCGGGAGGGGAATGGGGCACGTGATGCAGACTATATGTCGATTATAGACGCAATACTGATGGAATTTGTCAAGGAGTGGGCTGACGTCTGATTCTCGGTCTGGCTGGGTGGTAGGAATAACAGCTCTAGCTGGCTAACTCTCTATTAGGCCTCGCCAAAGCCCGCGGTTCACAGGTCGGGTCCAAACCCAACCCGGTTCTTAGCGGGTTTTGGATCGATAGACTTAACCCGCGGGTTCGATATAAATTTAAATATCTAATTTATAGATTTTTAGAAAATATTTATAAATTATTAAACTAGATAAATACTATATAATCAGTAGATTATATAAGTTATTTAATTTCGGTTATATTTTTAAAATAATATATTTATATTTAAAATAATCTAGTACAGAAGATATCCAGTTATATATAAATTTATAATAATAAAAACTAAAGAATTAAACTTATCTATATATAATATATATTTAATATAGAAGAAATTAATAATTATAATAATATTAATATTTTCTTATTTTTTTAAATACTTATAGCTGAGTTTCTGATTAAAAATTATTTTTATTATTTTTATTATTATTCTTTTTTTAAGTTACTAGAAACATCTAGTTTTTATTTATATTTGAAATAATATTCTTTTTCTTATCTATTATGTACTTTAATAAAACTAATATTTAAATTATTTTAAAATAGCTTTTTTTATTTACTTTTTCATTTATTATTATTACTATTTTTATTATTATTAATCGGCTTGATATTTCTCTTAAAAAAGTTATACTTTTTTTATTAAACTTTAATTTCTTTTTTAAAAAGAAATTCTTTTTTAAATAATAGTCTTTTTCTTTATCTTAAAGTATATTATATATTTATATAATATAGGTTTTTATATTATAATTATATTGAGTAAATTTTAATAGTAATAATAGTAATTTTAAACTAAATTGAAAAATTATTTAATACTACTATTAGTAGTATCATGGCCGATTAAATCTAGAGTGGCTTAACCTAACTGTGATATCTTAATCTTAATCTGATTATAATCATATAGCCAGATTAAAATATAAAATCTTTTAAATTATATAGTTAAGATTAGATTAAAATATAACTATTATTTTAACTATTTATATCTGCCGGTTAGAAAAATTAAATATAATAAATAGATTATTAATTATAGATTAGTTAATAATATATATATTATTCTTATATATATTATATATAAGATATAATAAATTTTTAATTATAATATAATAATATTTTTTAGATTTAGCTAATTTATTTTATTTATTTTATTTATTTTATTTATTTTATTTATTT